>NC_081560.1:176648713-176821580 GCF_022355385.1 Mustela nigripes | reverse complement strand
GGGATTATGGACATTGGGGAGGGTATGTGCTTTGGTGAGTGCTGTGAAGTGTGTAAACCTGGTGATTCACAGACCTGTACCCCTGGGGATAAAAATATATGTTTATAAAAAATAAAAAATTATAAAAAAAAATTAAAAAAAAGAAAATATTTACAAAAATAAAAGTATATATGGACCACATCTTCCTCATGCATTCGTCCGTTGAAGAGCATCTTGGTTCTTTCCACAGTTTGGCGACCGTGGCCATTGCTGCTATGAACATTGGGGTACAGATGGCCCTTCTTTTCACTACATCTGTATTTTTGGGGTAAATACCCAGTAGTGAAATTGCAGGGTCATAGGGAAGCTCTATTTTTAATTTCTTAAGGAATCTCCACACTGTTTTCCAAAGCGGCTGCACCAACTTGCATTCCCACCAACAGTGTGAGAGGGTTCCCCTTTCTCCACATCCTCTCCTACACACGTTGTTTACTGTTTTGTTAATTTTGGCCATTCTAACTGGTGTAAGGTGTTATCTCAATGTGGTTTTGACTTAAATCTCCCTGATGGCTAGTGATGATGAACATTTTTTCATGTGTCTATTAGCCATTTGTATGTCTTCATTGGAGAAGTGTCTGTTCATGTCTTCTGCCCATTTTTGGACATGATTATCTGTTTTGTGTGTGTTGAGTTTGAGGAGTTCTGTATAGATCCTGGATATCAGCCCTTTGTCTGTATTGTCATTTGTAAATATCTTCTCCCATTCTATGGGTTGCCTTTTTGTTTTGTTAACTGTTTCCTTTGCTGTGCAGAAGCTTTTGATCTTGATGAAGTCCCAAAAATTCATTTTCACTTTGGTTTCCTTTGCCTTTGGAGACATACCTTGAAAGAAGTTGCTTTTATTGGCCCTTGTCTTTATCTGCTCAGACTCCCCTCACCCTAACACACACCCCTTCCTCTAATAATACTCCATACCAGCACTACCACTTCTGGGATGGGCCATCGACTCACACTGGATTAATCTTCATATCCCATTCCTTTGTCCCTGAGAGTCCACCTATCCTGACACGTTTGCTATAAGATTAAGTATACTTTCTTTTAGACTCAGGTTGGCTTGAATTGAGTGTCCATCACTTACAATCAGAGATTTCTGAATAACACACTAAAGTATTACAACCAATACATAATAATAATGATAATCTAGTTTTGACTCTTCTTTTTCTCTCTGACAAAGAAGGGTGTCCTTATCATAAACACACACTAGAATACTCAGTATTTATACTGTATTGCTAAGTAAAATAATGATTTTCTCTAATCTGGCCCCTTTACTTTAGGGACTTGGTCCCCATAGAGAGCACAGGGGGAGGAGCAGATCAAGCAATAACCCCCACACTCTGCTATTTGCCATGCACCCTCAGAAGGCCAAGGACATGATACCAAGGCAGGATTGTATTTGCCTCTCTGGGTCCTTTTATAGCTACCATGGGGATAGAACCCCATAGCTGCAGGTAAAGCAAAGTGCTTCCTCTAGTACTCCCATGGAGATGTTTAATATGACTGAGGAGGAGCTGGAGATAAAGAAGAAGAAAATGAAGTGATCGATCAATATCTATTATGGACTTTCATTGTGAAAGGCTCCACTAAGCTTGATAAGGCATCTACAGATGCAGAGAACATGGCCCAACACCTTAAGAAGACCACATTCTATTTGAGGAGATAAGATGTGCACACAAATAGACAATTACCCACTAAAAGGAAGAAACTACTAAAAATCAGTAGATTGATTACATAGGAAATGCTGGAGAAGTTTGAAACCAACATAGATCATTGCAAGCTGGTGTTTTATTAATCCTTTGGTTACAAGGCCAACTTAAGCCAAAACAGAAATATAGTGACAAGGCAGTTCACAGGACCGAAAAAAGGGCTGACCAACAGAACTCTGGATGGACAGGAACTAGGGTAGCCCCAGAAAACCTCCTTCATGGTCATCATAATAGCATAGATGAGGAATAAGGGCCTGGACTAGCAGGGTGGAAATAAGAAGGAAAAGGGGACAAGGAGAAAGATGTTTAGAAGTCCTATCGCCTAAGCCTGGTAGAATATGTACTTACCACCCTTGGAGACTGGAAGGAGATAGCTGATCAGATATAAAACTTAGGGATCGAAGAAACTGGGTAAAGATTTGAAGGACAAAAATATCATAGCAAAATCTCAGCCCTAACAAACAATTCTCCAGACTTGGATTTTAACCACTTAAGAACCAAGACAAATTTTCTAAAATTGACTGCCTGGATGGTGCTTCTGCAGAGAGAAATCCAACTCAGCAATCAGTATGCAGAAGGAAATGTTTGGCCTTGTGACTTTATTGAGCACTATTGACAGGACCAGGCATCCATGACAGCAAATCACAAAACTCCAATTAGCTCTTGTCTCCTAATGCCCTTCTATGGGCCTTCTGCTGCCCAAATGAGGCTGCCATACACTTGGACCTGGACAGACCCCACAGAGACCACAGAGCAAGCAGCCCAAGTGGTGGGAAAGGGTTACATCAGACAGCAAACAATGCAAGAGTGCTGACAATGAACTGTATTTTATAGGAGCGGAAACACATTTTATTTTTTAAGTGAATAATATGAAAGGAGTTTTATGGCCACATGGTGAGAAATTAAAGAGTGGGTGTGGAATTACAAAGTTGACAAAATTGTATGTAGAAGCCACAGATGGCTCCCTTCAGTTCAGCCAAGTGGGAGGCAGTAGAGTTGAACGACTCCCCGTGGTCCTTGCTTTCCTATTACCCATAGAGATTCTTCACTGCTTCACTGCTTTACACTCTCAAACTTCATATTTCCATATTCCCATAAAGATTCCCAGAAGGGTAAACCTTGGGAGTCTTGCAGCCTTTTCTCTATGCCACCCCAGTACCTTTGTCTAGGACAAATGATATGACTGTTTACTTAAGAAGAAGGACCTGACCATGTGGGCTCAGTGCCATTCATGCTTGTGTTTTGGAGTTGCCTGTCTTCAGCCAACTTTCTCCTCTGCCACCAGGCACTAAATAACTTCCCCATGGGAGACAGATGAAGGATCCCACTCTGTCAGTAAGGAGTGGGTATGTCTATTTCCTTATTCAGTCTGAAGTATTAGGAAGTCCATTGTGGCAACATACTTAAACCACATTCCCAGTCCAGCTGATATATTTTATGCTCATCTATTGGGTTAGTATATGTATCTCAAATGACTTAGAACTCAAGGCAGACAGAGAGAAGAATGGGTATCCCAAGGCCCCAGTGTTTTTTTATGACCTCAGAGATATTTACCCATGGGGTTCACTAACTCTAAGTCACCATGCCAATAGCTTACATTTGTATAGCACTTTCCCACATTATCTGTATGAGTTTCACAAAGTCCTATAGTGGTAGGTAGAGTAGGTATTATTATTTTAGTTCTATAGATTAGAAAACTAATTTTCAAGGAAATTGAGTGGATTTTCCAAGGTTATCCAATTACTACTTGGTGGAGTCAGGAGTATGACTTGGCTTTCTGACCCCAAGTTCTATAGGAACAGATGACTAGGATATAGTTTTATAAGAAGGGTTAAGGGGTATGTAGATTTGTGTTCTAGGCCCAGTACAGCTTTGGGTTCTTTTCCTTACTTATAAGATAGGGATAACAGTAGGGTCATTTTGAGGATTTCATGGAATAATGCAAAGCCACCAGCAAGTGTATATTCAATATCCACTGAGTATCAGATTTTTATCACAGATTTAAGGCTGTTGAATATCCAATCTGTTCACTAGCCTAGGGTCTGATACAAATAACCCCTAAATGCTTGTTCACGATACCTCCATAAGATCTTATGAATAACCCAGTGAAATTATTTTAGAGCCAAACTGAAATCACTCTGTTCCTATATCAAGTACATTCAACACAACATCTATTACAAGGTCCTTCGAAATGGAGAGGCAGATTTTTGTAGTATTTTTTTAGTAATGTTCTTTGTAATATAGAAAATGTAAATTCACATAATCCTCTTTAAAACACTTGAGCAATTTATATTAAGAGTCAGGAAAATGTTCATATCTTTTGACTAAGTAATTACACTTCTGGGAAATTATTTAAAATATATAAAAAGCCATTATACACATACAAGCACACACAAAAGATGTTTATCACAGAAGTATCCAAAATAGTAAAAATAACCAAAATGTCTAGCAACAAGTCTATCATTTAGAGTTCCTTAGTTGCAAAGAACAGACGGGAAATCTGACTTTCTTTAGCAAGAGAACATTGGGAAGATTGGGTAGTTCCTTAAATCAATGACATCAGGAAGGATGGGAACCAGGGTAACTCCAGGGATCTTTGTATAACGGTCTTAAGGATAGTCTTTCTTTGGGGTACTGTGTTAGAAGGACCCAGTCATTCTATTTCACTTAGTAAAAGTAGAGCATTTAGTCAGTCACCTTCTACTTACCAACCAAATTTTGAGTAGGGTGATACCATGCTTAAGATTCTCTACGCAGAGAATATGGAGGTCATATCTAACTGGCCTGGCTTGGGTCATCTGCTTGCCCCTTGGTGAGATGAAATGCAGGATGAAAATACCGTGATCAGCAGTCTCATATGAGGGGGAGTGGCATTTCCTGAAAGGAAAGAATGATGCTGAGCAGGAAGAATACCAGATGTCTACTTCAATGGCAGAATGACCAAAGAAATTATATTTCAATTGGAGAGTATTGTATTATTTTAAAAGTGAAAATTGCAGAGATGATATAAAAGGTTTAAAGTGTGATTTTAAAGAAAAACACAAGATATTCAAATACATGCATGGGTATACTACTCTAACTAGGAAGGAAAAGAAGATACAGGAAAAATGTTGGAAGGAAATTAACCAGGGTCCTAGTGAATGGCTACGTTTTCTGAATAATCTGGGCCCACCATAGAGCTAGACCAATTAAGAGGGAAGGAGGAACATTAACCTATTCATTCTGATAAGACAAATCAGGTCACAGGACTTGAGCCCAAACAAAGCCAAGAATCAAGGGCTGAGAACAAGTTGGAGGTGAGGAAGCTGGAAGGTGAGGATGGTCAGTGGCTTTGGGTTGAGGAGTACTGACTGAGCTGCCTAGACTTTCCTCTTTGGAGTGCTCCACTCTGAGGAAAAGGCACACATTTGAAGGAGACAGTTGGGGAGAAGGAAAGTGGGTGATTTTTCTGCCCCCTCCTCCTTTCAAAGTTCTTATGATGACTTAAAAATTTTATGTGAATGAGAATGAATAAAAAACACATTTTAGTTTTAAATTGTTGACTCATTCTATTTATTTTTTGTTAAATATCTACAGTGGCAGTGCCTCTATTAGCTCAGTGAAGGAAGCTTTACGTTTGGAATGTGAGAAGTCTATCATACTCAACTGCTGTCAATATTCCTGAATTGTAAAATTTTACTTGTTTGCCTCCCAAGTTACCTAGCTTTATCAGAATCTTAAAATGCAATTTCTCTATTCTTCTATAACTTAATGATCCAGGAGGAGATTTTGCTTTATGCTTAACATGTAATGACTTCACAATTGTTTCTCTTGTAGGTTCAGTAATCTGTTTGTTTTTATAACTCCCCAAAGATTCGGCGATGAAAACATTGCCTAGAGCTTTCTTAAAATTTCTACAATTTTTCCCTTGATAATATGAGGACAAGGAAACTGTGAATAACAAATTACTTCTCTTAAAGAGAAGGGCCTCTTTGCAAAACGAAGGAAGAAAATAGGGGACTTCAGAATCTCCTAAGCCTGGTTGGGGATAGGGCACCCTCTTTCATGTCTACAAAATAATAATAATAATAATAATAATAATAATAACACATCTGTCCTAGTGTTATGCAAATAAACTTCAAAGTTTCTGGGAGGGGAAAAATACTGAGGAGAGAAAATATTCATGATTATAGGTTTTTGAGGACTTGGAAAAGGAAGTAAAAAATACATAGACATACATATTATGTATATAGTAGATGCATATATAAAATGTACTATTTTCTAACTGTTGATATTCATGTTTTAAAAAAATACATTCTATAGGGCAGGGGAAAAAAAAGAAACAAACCTGTGTTTCGTAGAAAGACTGCCAGGCTTACTGTACAGAGCTTTTTAACACTTTCATAAGGAAAGGATACACCGTAAGTCAAATGAGCTACTAAAGTCATATCATGAAACTTCCTTTGATTTAAAACTGTATCCTCTATTGTTTGAAATGTCCTTCAACCACAGATATTTTTCTTTTAAAAAAGTCTTTCAGAACGTAAAGAGAATATCAAGAAATACAGGTTATGGGAGAGGAACGAAGCCTGAATCTGCACAGAATCCTTGGCGGGGCTGAGAACATCTTGGGAAGAACCACACTTTAATCTTCAAGGCTGTCATCTTTTCGTGATGAAAGCTTAAAATCTTAAAATCCAAACCAAAAGGTTCCAAAGAAAATTAATTTGTTAAATTAGAAGGGAAAAAACCCCCACAGCTTGTCACTTGAAATAATGAATGCCATAATTCAGTTCTTACATGATATGTCTTAGACTTGAATATGCAAATATACCCATTGGGTTTTGAATTGGGCTTTTATGTTTGCTGAGCTCTCCTCTAAAAAAGGAATGGGAAAAACATAAGACAGCCCTTTTTTCTCCCCTCTGCACAAGCTATGGTGCACAAACCTTAGTACAGAACCACTACATTAAACAAGCCTTTAAGGGCTCCGGCTATACTTATAAAATCTGCCCTAGGACTTCATTCTTCCCCTGTCACTGCACAAACACTCAGGCAGGCTCCCAACTTTCATGGATGCTCTTTGGCAATAAAAAGATGTCTTATCACTTTAAGCTACCAAACACAGTCTTGGTTTAATAATTAAGACATCCAGTCAATATATAAATCTATAAATGCTTATTCTAAATGAAAGCATTAAATGAAATAACATTTTATTCTCGATTTAAAAGGAACACCTCCTTCCTTCCCCCAGCTCAGGCCAGTGGCAAGGGAGAATCCGCAGTTGCAGGAGGGCAGACTTCCCGTCTGATTTCCAGCCCAGGGGTTCTGCTCCTCTCCTGCTCATCCTACTGGGGCTGCAAGGGTTAGAGCACAAAGAGGAAGAAGAGGTAAGGGGAGCAGAAAATTCTTACTTGCCAGATACTCTGGGGGTGATTTAGTATATGAATTTCCTAAGATTCGGCATGTGTTTAAAACTGATTGCTTTGGGGTGTGTATGTGGGGCAGAGGGTTGTCATTCATAGAGACACCCCTGCCCCCCATCACTGGGGATCTTTCCTGTGTCATTCTCTTCACAGGGTGAATGAGTCCCGATTGGTTACTTACTTCTCCTTCAGCTCCATCTGAAGCGACCTCCATCTTCTCTGTAGCTACATGTTTTTTCTTCCAGGGCACCTCTCAGATAAGGCTTAAGGCGACCCCCACAAGGCTGTCCAGTAAGGGCAATCTTGACTCCACCATCGAAGCAGCCAGCCAAACTGTCTCTCCCCCTTTAGCTGAGAGTCAGAGTCTGGAGGACTACGCTTCCTGGGCAATAGTTTTCCCACAGCAGACTCCTGAAGTGGTTTTGTGGAGGGCCCTTTCCAACCAGACATTGAGGGAAAGACAGGCCTCCCCTAGGCCATCTCCCCTGGGGGAGGGGCAGCATTCATTCATAGCAAACCAACACCCCTCTCCAAAAATGCTCTCTTCCTGATTTCCCACTTCTACCCTTATATACTCTTACCAAGGGTGAATTCCTTAAGATTTATAAAACTGAGTTCCCCCCTCCTCTCCCCACCCCCTCCAAGACCTTTTTTAAAGCCTGTATGACAGTCTGGTGTTCACGTCTTCAGTTGACAAAAAATTCTGTTTTAATATACCAGTGTTCACAAGAATGTTCTAATTCAATCCTAAGATTTCAGAGAATGAAGATATATGTCAGGTATTGGATGCTCCAGACTTTAATAAAAGTTACAGATCCTCGGTGTAACCCAAAGGTAATACAAATGTGATTATAAATTCAAGAATGCAAAAGAAAAAAAATATCAGAAAGACAATGCCCACAAGCTACTTACGGTTCTGTTACTGTCCTATTAAGCAAATCAGTATCAAAGAAAGTATGGTGAGAACATGGTCGCTGCAGAAATTATTTACTTTTACCAAACAGTCATTGTTTTCACGCCTGTTCATCTTCTTAACACTATATTTGCTGCCTCCCCAGAGACAGCCTTGTCAATTACATGGTCTTTCTTTCACACTTACGTCAAGGCCAAAAGTAAACTGTTCCAAGCACAATGCAACAGCCTGTTTCTTTTGAAGCAAATAAAATAGGGCCATCATTTTCAATCTTGTCTTTTTTTTTCTTTTTTTTTTTCTTTTTGCCTGAAATGTGACAGGATAAGAATTAGGCTAAAGAGAAAAGCATGAAGAAACATTTTCTTCCAAGAGGCTGAATGGCACTATCTTAACAATACACTTCCTGAAGGGTAAGCAGTGAGTTCTTTTGTTTACTAAAATACCTCAATCAATTTTTCTTTTAATGACTTTCATCACCACTACCTACATAGTGCTGAAGGACATTTCGGTCCTGAATCGTATCTTTCCTCATGTTCTTTATTGTTCAGAACAAGCACGCACCGTGGTCATGTGATATTCCTTATTAGCTGTAACTGAAGCTTAACGGATATAATTAATGGATTAGTGCAACCCTCTCTTTAGTTCCTTGGTTCCTTTTATTCTTAAAGAGATGAATTCTAATAGTGGCATTATCAGATTCTAAATACAGTAGAGACAGATTAGAAGTATGAAATGCCCCTTATGACTTACCATGTGGCTTATTGTAGTAATAGAATAAATGTCTGTCCAGAGGGATATTGTCAGATTTTTAGCACTTCCCCTTGACTATCCTTGGAAAGTAGAAATCTTGGTTCCAATATCCTCCTAAGCCACATCCTCGCTGTGTGAGATTGACTAGTCACTTATTCTCTCAATAATGTCATCTGTAAAATTACCCCAGCAAGAACTGTCCAGCCTGCATAATTTCTTAAGTCAATTATGCTCCTGCAAACTTTGATGTTTTGATGTTACACTGCATTCCTAGCGTTTACCTAGGGCTTAAAAAAATGTATGGTACAATTATGGGTAATCTTTATCTTATTTATTTATCTACTATTTCCTCAGGTTTCTATAATGAACAGGAAATATAATAAGAAGAAAGTTACTTAAAAGAATAAAAGAAAAAAATGTAAAATTAACAAAAATACATTTGAGGGTCTTATCTACCCCCCACCCTCACCCAATTACTTTTTAAAATTCAAAACAGGGACATCTGGCTGGCTCAGGGCATAGAGCACATAACTCTTGATCTTCGGGATCTGGGGTTCAAGCCCCATGTTGGGGGTAGAAATTACTTAAAACACAAATTAATTAATTTTTTAAAAACCCACAAATTAATTAATTAAAAAAGTAAAATTCAGAGCAACGTGATGTGTAGAGATTACCAAGATATATCTGAGATCTCTAATCCCAAGAATCCAGATGTAGCATTTGTATCAGATGTTAATAACATTTGTAGAAAGTCTATATGTGGAAAAAGTGAATGAGCAAAAAAAAAAAAAAAAAAAGTAAAACAAATTACAAGCTATCCTGATTCCCAGTGCCCCAGACTGATCAGCAAACCTGGGCTCAACCCAGTTTGATTTAACCAACATGTACTGAGTCCAAGGCACAGCCAAGTGAAGAGGAATGGGGAGATGATGGTAGAATAATGGTAGATGGCAGATAATAAAACTCCCAAACTCATCAGATGGGCAAATGTGCTAGACAGAGGCAGACATGAGACCCTGGAAAATACTACCTAATTCTGACTGGAAAGGTCAAAGGCTTGGGATGCTCTGCTAAGGGGCTTATACTCTAGGGTGGTCTGTGCTCCGTGTTCTTGAACAAATTATTTAGCCTCTCTGGGCATCTGTTTTCTCAGATGAAAACTAGAAAGACTGGATTTTTAAATTTCTAATCACATCCGTCTGTACACTTCCAGGAGTCTATGATTTTAGGGTGTGACAATGATGAGGCTCCTTTATCTAGAACTTCTTTTGCCTGCTTGCCCTAGATTCCAGACCACTCACTGATGTTGTCAGGCTCTGTAACCAAATCCAGCTCTGGGGTGCATCTCCTCCTCTCTTTGCATTGCTTCCTGACTAGTAAACTATGGACGCCCCCAAGTTGCAGATAGAAAACGCAGTGTTTGAATGGGGTTTGTGCAGTCACGCAGATCTGGTTCAGAGCTCCCACTTTTTCATTATTTCTCTTTAAGGCGTATTGATTAAATGTGAGGTGGAGCGGGAGGCAAATGTAAAAACTTGTTAAATTAGCTGTTTTTAGCATTAACTGGCTTTGGCCGTCATTCTAACTTAAAGGCATCCAGAGTGCTCATACCTTCTTTTTAGTCATAGTGATTTTTCAAGTTTCTGTGAATTTTACACATTAACCTTGAAGCCACATGCTTTTCCGACATTCTTTGAATTCCGTAAATAGATCTAGGGGGTTGGATTCAGGGCTGGCTTTTATGAGCATTACACTCTCAGCAAATCACAGCCACTTTCCTTTCTTTTTTAAAGAGCATTATTATTGGATCCATTCAAAGGGGAAAAGCATATAGCCTGCATTTATGACCCACTCAAGACAAATACCAGAACAAGTTATAAATGTACATGAAGCCATCTTCCTGTTATTCAAACACATGTGAAAGTAATGTTTTAATTTATTCATCCATTTAATTAAAAAAATGTTCATTGAGATCCTGCTGGGTGAAAGGCAAAACATCATTAAACAAAATGACCCATCCTTTCCTGGGAATTTATTTTTTTTCTTGTGACATTAAAATGATTCAGCCCTTAAAAATTCTCCAGAAACTGCAGGGGCATGAGGCTGTTGGATGAATCCTAAAGCTGAAAGGAAAACAAATGACTAGAATGTGAAAGAGAAAAGGAAGCTTGAGCAGGGTTTCTCAACTTTAGAGCTATTGACATCCGGGGCTGGATAATTTTTTGTTGGGGAGACTGTTCTGCGTTTTGTAGGATGTTTAACAGCATCCCTGGCATCCACTTACTATATGCCAGTAACACCCCATCACCCACCTCCACCCCCAGTTGCAGCACCCAGAAATGTCTCCAAACATTGCCACAGTTGCCTGGAGTCAGATTCACTCCTGGTCAAGAAGCACTGAGCTAGAATGATTCTGGTCATGTCCTATTCACCAAAGTTCATTCCTTCTGCTGCTTAGAGACGGTACCAAAACCCATGCACCTCCTTCTGTGTACACTTAAGATTTCACATAGAACAAATTGCATTCCTGCATCTCTAGCTCTGCCATCAAGGGGGGGTAGGCCCTTAATGAAAGGGACTGAAAAGGTGGCTACTGGCCCGCAGTCAGGATTAGAACTGAGTTTTGTACTAATACAGCCACACTGTCTGGTGCTGTGTCTCTCGTGACAGAGGTGGTAGGAGCAGTATGGGGGACTGCGATGTGGTGCCCTCAGGAACTTGAGGCTACAGGTGTCTTGGGAGTAAAATTCAGAAATGAACAGCTTCATGTATTGAATGGAAATGTGCAAAGAAACTTCTAGGACTGGTTGTCACGCCTGCAGTGTGGATAGAAATCACCTAGTAGCTTGTTGAAAATACAGATTCCTGGGCCCCACTGGCAGAAACTCTGATGTAACAGATGTAGGGAAGGCCTGGGTATCTGCATTTTTAAGACACATTCAAATGATCCTGATGCATATGGTCCCAGAACTTGTCTTTGGAAGACAGTGCCTTGAAGATGAAGAACAGCGTCCATTTTTGACTATGACCTGATTGGAGTCATTGCCATGTGTTAAGAAAGAATAAGCTCATCAGTGGGGGCAGAAAGGCAAGGTGAACTTGCCTATAATCATGTCAAGAAAGGAGAGTCCCTGGGCAAAGTGGACAGTCCCACATAAGGTCTAAAGGAGCGGATGACCCTGCCCAAGCACTTAGCTTGTCCCTCCCTTAAGTCAACTGGTGTCCCTGTTGTGGAGAAAAATGGTCTATGTCATTTTGGCCTAATGTCATTAAATATTCAAAATGTGTAAGTAGCTCCTTTTGCCTTCCCTGGGGTATGTCCTATGGCAACTCTCCTTGCTGTGACTTAATAAATGGATATTCTGATTGTATATATATCAGTCTGTGAGCCTGGGTAATGAGTCCTTCCCATAAAATGGTTCTATTCTCAGCATGCTGGCAAATCTCGGTTTCTAAGGCTGGAGTCAGAACTTGAACTGCAGTAAATTAACAAAGGTAAGACCAGTGGTAAAAAAAAAAAAAAAAAGCCTGGATCTGTAGCACTGGCCTATCTCCATGATGCAAATATTCATCCACCATGGCCAGTTTCAAGCTACTGGCCCAATGTCCGTTTCTGTGGAGTGAGGAGATAGCATGCCATTACGAAGTACTACTGCCATATGTATGCAAGCAATGTAAATAGTCTCAAGGTGTAGGTAGTAAAATAATTATGAAGGGGAGAATGTAGAGTAATTATTCTTTGTTTTTAATTTATTTAATATCATTGTAAGTTAATTTATATAACTTAATTTTAAATAATAGCTAACTTAAACAACCAATTTACAAAAATTCCTGGAGGTTTATCAATTGGCCCTGATGAGGTGGGACAGGTTGACTCCAGCATACCACCAGAAGACCAATCTGTGTGGACTCGTTTGGGTGAACAGGTCACCTTCCCGGGATGACATCTCTGTTTCAAATGTGCATATTCTCTAGAGTTTCTATGTGGATGCAGAACAGCGTCAATCTTATTACCCACTTGAGCTTAAAAATCAGCAACCCAAGCCCATTAATCTCTTAGATGTGTCTAATCCTTTTAAAGTGTGCAAAAAGCTGTCACACACATAATTTCAACCGATTTTGGTAACTATCTCGTGAACTGAGTACAACGATGTCTCCTTCTTTTTACAAATAAAGAAACTAAATAGGGAACAGCTTCATGTTCACAGTTGCTCACACTTAACCAACTAGTCTACAGAAGAGCAGAGAAGCAAGAAAACTACCATTTATTTGATGTCAGCCTTAGACCAGATGTCAACATCTTGTTTAATCCTCTAAGCAAACTTGCAATGTAGACATTATTGTGCAGATTTTAACTATGAGAAAATTGAACTCAGTGATATGATGTAACATATTCAAGATCATATTTCTGGTACGTCTAAGTCAGGATCAACTACATAGTACTTCTCAAACTCTACTACATCAGAGTCTCACCAGAATCTGCTAAAATACAGATTTTATGGCCCATACTCAAGGATTCTGATTCAGTAAATTGAGGGTCAAAGCTAAGAATTTGTATTTCTAACAAGACCTTGGGTAGGTACCCATGATGCCAGGCTGGTCCACTGTTGGAATAGCTCTAAGCTGTACCATGCAGCCCTATTAAGTGCTTCCTAGGAACCCAGGTGTCCCAACTCCTGGTCCTGTCCTCTGTCCACTGCAATACACTGCAACAGTTTCTTCTAACCTCTAAACTAGCCAAAGGATGACACTGTGTATATATTTATAAATGTTTATTACATATAATAAGTCAATGTTCTCATTTATAACAATTAATGTATATTTTCTTCTAATCAATTGACAAACACATAGTGGTTCTGAGCTTGTATATAGACTGATATTATATGGAAAATTTAATGGTCATGAAAACTATTGTATGAAAATATTTTAGAAACCTCCCATGGGGCTTTATTATTAAGTCTCTGGACAGTCCTAGAAATAAGAAATTTTAAGTCAAAATTCGTCATCAATAGTCCATGTAGGAAAAAAATCATGCATGTGTTGCAGAACTTCTGGAATCATCCATGGCAAAGTAGGTTCCTCCAACTTGCATTTTCAAATTTCAGTTTTGCTTCAGGGAAAACTGACTTCTTACTCTGCTGATATTTATACTTGGGAGAGCTGCACTAAGGCAATACTTAATGATAACATTAATTATAATATTTATAAGACATCTTTGCATGAGACTCTCCAATAACTGCAGTCATGTAATCTTTTTCTCAGTGTGGGCTCAAGAGAGATGGGGTTATCAACTCCATCTTTGAGATGACAAGCCTGCAATTCTACGCAGACCTTAGGCGTCTTGCTGAAGGTCATTCACAGACTTAGCGGGCAAAAGAGAATCAGGACGTAGACCTCAGGAATCCCACTCAGGATAGCCCCAGTTATACAACCACTGATTCATTTAACAGATGAAGACTGTCTGCACAGAGGGTCAGCATAAGTGTGAATGCCGAACAGGGAGATTCGAGCCAATCGGCTTGGTTACTTGGTAACAGCTCCAGGGAAAGGACAGGAGAGGAGTCAAACTCTTGTCTAAAATTAAACTATTGGTTTGAACCACTCATTTCTCTTTATTTTCATTATCACAGAAAAATATGAGTTGGCATTTATTCTTTCTAGCTTACCAAATCTGACCTGGGAGAACCTATTACAACTTCTGAAAATGGATGTTTTATTAAAATAGCTTTGGTTCAATGTATCATATTTGTACATGAACAGTTGGGAGGCCATTCAAATAACAGGGCCCCATGAATGCTTACTCAATTAAGATTATAATTTAATGATCTCTCTCAGTTTTTGCCCCACCCCCACTATTCTTCCCTTTGCCATCCTCTTAAAATACCAAGTATCCCCGGTGAGCATTCATTTTGTCCCCTGCTCAAGGGTGGTGCATCAACTCACTGTATCTTCCCAGAATGTTCATTTCACGGATGACTGAAAATAGTGACAGTGTTTTACCCCTTCCAAATGATGAGCGCCTTTATGACTTGAGGAACTTGGATTCTTTTTATGGTTCAGATCTCCATCGTTATGAGAAAGCATGAATCACATCCAGAGATTTCCAAAGTCTAGGCTTTACATTGGTGGGAAGTGTCCCTATTTATCAGGTGCCCAAGCCCATCCCTACAGGCTCAGGAAGAGGCTGGACACACGTTCATGGGCGCAGCCCTGGGTCTGAATTTGGGAGGAGGCGGAGTTCTCAGGCTGCAGTGAAAATCACTCTCAACTCTGCCCCCTCTTCTCCTCCCCTTGACACTGAATTAGTTCAGGCCGCTCTCCTGTCTACAACATGCCATGTGCCTCACATACTCGGGGGCCCCCATCAGCCCTCAAATGTGAATTGTTCTCGCTATTGCTTTGCAGTCTTTAAAGAGCATCGAGCTTCTCTCCCTCCTAATCAGCTTTCCTCTGCTGCAACATAGATGTCTTCAGGTTAAAAACCTTCCATGCTTAAAAACCTTCGATGGTTCTCTACTAGTTCCACGAATTTTTCGCGAAGTGTGTTACAATGACCCGGGGGCCTCTTCACACAACTGCACATTATCAGGATCCACCTGAAATCCAGTGTCTCAGACCCTTTAGGAGCTGGGCCTGAGAAGTGTACGAGGACAAACTCGACAGGTGTCTCTATTACAGTCTCTATTAATAGTGTAGGATAGAGGACCTGTAGGTTATTGTCCATATGCCTTTGGAGGACTTTTGTTACCTCTTAAAACTGGGCTCCGCTGTCTTTCCAGTCTTACCTCCTGCCACAAGGAATCGCTGATACTCCTTATCAGAAAAAAATCTGTGAAAGTCTTTGAAATGAGGTTAAAAAAAATTGGGGGCATCTTGTCTAGCATACCCCTTTGGGCTAGTCGTGCCTCTCGTTGGCATTGAGCTATTTTACAACTCTGCCTGTTCCATAAAATTGATAATGATGCATGGAAATGCACCTGAATCATGTCTAGTGGAAAACAGCTGATTCTTGCTCTGTGGATAAACCCCTTTTGCATCTGCTTGAAAGCTCACTTCAGCACTCCTCACTGCCCACTGTGTGGCTCTCTGAATTCTCCTTGGAGCCGGTTGTAACATCTTTCCGGTTTCCTCATTAATTAAAAATCAAATAAAATATTTGACATGTGTTCATTTCATATCTGCATGAGGGCTTGACTTCACCTTTCAAAGAATTATCCCTTAACACCAGAAACATGCTATAGTTTCTCCAGTGTCTCTGTGGTGGGGGGTATGGTTTCCTCTGCCTCCTGCCTGCCGGACCCATCAGTTTGTCCAGTAAAGTCCCTCTCACCCTTCAAGGTTCCGCAAAATTGTCAAGCATCAGCTTCTCTATCCAACTTCAAGCCTAACCCACTCATCCACCCATCCCCAACTGAGCCCGAGTCTCAGTGCCCTTCTACTCCTTGTTCCCAGCCTGTCTGAGCATTTCTCACATCAGATTCCAGGTGATACTTCCAGGAACTGCTCAAAGCCCAAGGGCACAAATATGACCACTTCTCTACTCAAGCCCCTCCAGACTTCATTTTCTTAATCTATAAAATGGGGATAATATCAGCACTGACTTCACAGGGCCACTGTCAGGGTTAAACGGGTTGATCCATGAAAACTCTTAGAGTGCCAGCTGGTGTATAGTCAGTTTTGAATAAATGTTAGCTATCACCATTTTTATATTATATTATATATGAATATAATATTATTTGATATATATTTATATTTATAAATTTTATTTATTTATAAATTTATAATTATATATTTATAATATAAATATACTATATATTTATATTATATTATATTTTTCTAATGAGTAGCTTTAGATCCCCCTTGTCGTAGGTGGCA
Source organism: Mustela nigripes (assembly GCF_022355385.1). Classification (NCBI taxonomy): domain Eukaryota; kingdom Metazoa; phylum Chordata; class Mammalia; order Carnivora; family Mustelidae; genus Mustela; species Mustela nigripes. Next base: position 176,804,895 of record NC_081560.1, on the reverse strand, counting down.
GAAATTGCTAGCTGTCCACAAAATCTGCTTCCTGGGGCTCTATTTCTCAGCCCCCATTCTATGGGTATGATCAGAAATGGTATATGCACATTTCAAGTCTGGAGCATAAAAATTCCCATCTGTGCTCCTCCAAGCCATCCTCTTTCATGGGCTGCAATAGAGACTTCAGTGATGGGAATAACCTTGGAAACAAAATGTTAAAAATGGCAGATGTGCTGTCAGCCAGGTTCCTGAATGACTGCCTACAGCAGCACTCGCCCTTCCTCTCTCTGTCATTAACGCCGCAGAAACTACAGTATATTCCTCTGTAAGGTTTCCTTCTCCCAAGGCTTTGCTGAGCACAAAGATGGGTCCATTTTCTTCTAACACCAAATGGAAACAGAGGCTACTTAGACCATTTCCACAAGATGTTACAGTCCCTTTCATGATGCTTTTTTACTAGTCCAATGCACACATGCAATGGGTTTTTATAGGATGACAACCCTCTTTGTCAGGGCCAACCTTAGCCAAGGAGTTGCTGCACTTGTTCCAAAGTTACAACTGTTCGTGATTAGCTCTGGCAGTCCCTGCACAGAGCCAGGGGCATATGGGCTCCAAGTGTGTCTCTCATTTCAGGGTCTGCCACTTTACAGAACCAGAGGTACCGGCTCCCACTTTAGCTGGACGACCTGCCACCCAAAGAGTGAGACAGATTTTTGAATCTCGGGAAATACAAAGATCTCTTCACGCTTCTCTTGAAGGCTGCTCATTTATGTAATGAAGAGTGACCATCTACCGGCTTGTCTTTGAACCAAGTGATCTTCATGGTGGGACGATCGAGAAGCTAGAGTTTCAGGTTCAGCCTCCAGTGAGTACTGAGGCTGGATGCTGTCTTGCCCAGCACCCTTTCACATGATTACTATTACATCTTTTTTCTACAGTGAATATCTCAGCAACAGAAGTAATACATAGGATTTGGGGAAGAAAACACAATTACTATGTTTATAGGGGCCCAAGGAGGGTAGCTATTCCTGGACGCCCCTACTGGCTTTTGCTCCATACCCACACCCTTCCGGTAACTGTGAGGACTAGATGTGACGGTACAGTACAGCACTTCGATCAGCCCTTGGCACACGGTGAACCCTCAGGAGATGTCCCCTTCCGCCGTCATCCCGGGTGGAGGGCCATGACCTGTAGTCCTTGACTCTGGCATTGTCAGAGCAAGAATATGGACCACTGTGCAGGGTACATTCTCCAAAGTCTGTGTGGGAATAAAGGTCTCAGCCTTAAGGGGGTCCTCTGGTCCCCGCAGTAGAGACTTCAGTCGGGTGCTTTGTGAACTTCTGCCGAGTATTTCAGAGCAGGTACCGAAGGGGTAAAGCAGTTACTCAGGGGTATGTCCTTTCTGTCAGCCAGCCTGACGTCCACGAACACTTCTGCCCTCATCTTCCCTTCAGGGGGTCCTGCCCCTACATGCTTGTTGCCCTCCTCTTGCTCTCTCTCTCTCAGAAGCTGTGAGCGTGGGGGAGAAGACTGCAGTTTTGCCAACCCTTGGCAGGAATCTCTCTACTTTATTTCATTTAGAGGACGGATTCCACCAGGCCCTTCAGCTGTGCAGAGATAATGGCATAAAGCATTGTCTCTGCAATTAAGAGCCAGGCTAGTCAGCAGCGTCCTCATCAGAATGAGGTTTCTTTCCAAAAGGTAAAGAAGCAACTCTATTACTCTTGGCAATGACTCAGAGTGTGTGTGTGTGTGTGTGTGTGTGTGTGTGTGTGTGTGTGGCAGAGAGACAGAAGCAGGCAGCTGTGAGGGGAAAGGAGGGATAAATGCGTGTTCTATGCAATGAACACAGAAAATTTAAGCACCCTTTCACGATCCAGTTCTAGACCTAAACACCGTGTTATGAGAAGTCGGCCTCTCTGTGTGTGTGGTTTTTCCCCCGTCTGTGAGCATTTTATTTCCTCAGTCTGCTGGGCAGTTACTTAGAGAGCACTTTCCAGAGAGGATGATACAGCACAGTAAATGGCCCAAGGGACTGCTCTGTTCAAACCTAAATCAAAAGTCGTTAACACTGTCTGATGGCCATTTGGCAGACTCGGGGAAAAGCGTTCACAGCAGCAGCTACCACCTCCTCGGCTCCTGACAGCTCTGGCCTGAAGACCAGGTCAGAATTGACCCAGTCCTGTGCAACCAGAATTCTGCCTGCCAGCCCTGGAGAGCCACAGCTCCAGAGACCACACGGTCTGAAGGGGACCCGAGGCCTGACACGCCCATGCAGGGTCAGTGAGCTGGAAGAGCTGAGTATTTAGGAGCAGAAGATCATCTCATCACCACACTTATTGGGCCCCCAAAATGTCTACTTTAAATCTTTTTTTTTTTTAAGATTTTATTTATTTATTTGACAGAGATCACAAGTCGGCAGAGAGGCAGGCAGAGAGAAAGAGAGGAGGAAGCAGGCTTCCTGCCAAGCAGAGAGCCCGATGCCCCGATGCCGGGCTCTATCCCAGGACCCTGGGACCATAACCTGAGCCGAAGGCAGAGGCTTTAACCCACTCAGCCACCCAGGCACCCCTACTTTAAATCTTTTTTAGATACATCCCTACGTAAGAACAGGAGAACAAATATCTTTGCTCTCTTCATGCCTAATACATTAAAATATATTTATCAACTCAGAATGGACTGAAAATGATATATAATTGTCTGATATCTATCTATCAACTGGGTTTTAAGGCTTGGCTTATGAAGACTCCAATGAAGGAGGGGGACAGGAGAGAGAGTGTACAAATAGCTCTATTTTTAAATAAGTATAAATGTTGTTGAGCGCTAGAAGGGAGTTAACAGGGTACAGAGAGTGAGAGGAACAGGGGGAGGAAGCCGACGCTGCGCAAGGAGCCTTCGGAGCCGAGTCCTGAAGGACGGGAAGGAGGCAGCTTGGCCAAGAGGTAGGACAGCAGGGGTAGGGACTTGGATGCAGGAATGGGTTTAGTCCATTAAGGACCCCAAAAAACGCCCCAGGGTGACTGGCACTCGTTAGTCAGGAGGAGGGGGGTAAGCCAGAAGGGGAACACATAAGGGAGAGATAGGGGAAGCCAGGGTGAGCAAGCCGGGGCAAGCAAGCACCACGGCAAGAATGGACTGAAGCTACATGGGCACCATGTGGAGAAGAACTTTCCAGCAGTTCGAGCCATCCAGATGGAACGGCTGCTCTGGCAGACGAAGTGCCCAACCACCAAAGCTCATCTCCGCTGTTCTCAAAAATGTGCTGCTCCATTCCTCCAGTCTGGAGTTCAGCTTCAGGATTATCCTTATCACACGTCGTCTTGTTAGATTCAATCCCTCCCTCCGGCCTGACTGGCTCTTTCCAGATAAGCACGCCCCTGATGGTCTCATATGGAAGCCAAGGATGGAACTGTCTGCTAGAGCAGGGCTGAGCACAGCTGGCCGCTGAACCCGCCCTCCAGCAGAGGGGAGAGGCTGTGCTTAGGGCTGTGACGCAGAGCTGCTCGGGCTTTAGACAGGGAGCGGATGACCTTCACTCTCCGCAGTTCCTGACCGGGTCTACGAGATCTGTGTGCATACATCACAAAGGACAACACACATTCCGACACTAGTGGGTTTTTAGGGGAACGTGTCTTCATGAAGGTTCAATATGTAGATATGCAGAAAGCAAATTTCTTTTTTGGGGGGGTAGTATTTAAGCATAACATTTTTATTTTCATGAATCAATATTTCTTTTTATGTCAACAACCTATTTCTGAGAAGTGTCCGGTAGGCCTGCAATCTTGTCTATAATTGCTTCAGCATCTGGACCCTGGGGTTGGAGGCCAGCCAGGCAGCCACTCATCACCCAGGGAGAGGGGTGTGTGATAACTGTTATGCCATGGGTCCCTTTTCAATCCAGAAGATGTTTTCATTTTTGCTACCATTAGAATGTTCCTATTTAAGGAAGCCGAGCTTTCAAAACCAGCATTGTGAAGAAGCGCTTACCTTAAGCATGCATGCACCATAGGCAGAACCGGTTCTTTCTGGCCATTGTGGCACCTGCAGCCACAGGTCCCGTATTTTGCACTCTGGGCAAGTCCACCTGCGTTCCCACTGCTGGGGATCACCTGGAGCCGGGAGCCTCTGGCTTTGGAAACTCGTTCTCCTAAGTGCAGATGTTTACACTTTAGTTTCCTCATTTACAGAATTAAGAGACACAAGATTTGTCTCATCATAAAAATATTAATTTAAAAAAAAAATCCCGTCTGCTGAGTTTACAGAAGAGTTACAGAAGGCAGCTGCTAGTGGGCCCATGGGACCATGCAGCACACACGCTGCTGCCTCAGAGGGGACCCGCACTTGCCTCTCTGGGCTCCCGCTGCCCGTTCCCGCAGAGGCTTTTGTTAGCAGAAATCCCCCAGGTAAGGAATGGGCTGTGGTGAGGGGCCACTTCTGTGTGATTCTATTTCTCAAAGCCTGGTCCGCAGGTCACCTGCACCGGAATCACTTGGGGCAGGACTGGGGAGAGGCTTATTTGAAGTGAAGACGCCAGGACTCAAGCCCAGCCTAGTGAGGGAGCATCTCTGAGGCGGGAATCCAGGAGTCTGCTTTATTTGCTAAGTCACATATGTGAGTTTTAGATATACTGAAGATTGAGAACCACTAGTATTACTTTTCTTAGATGAGATTTTTGGTTTATTTTTAGTCTAGTAATTAAAGTAATGGCAGACAGTGCTTCCTCTATGTTAGTCATTGTTCTAAATACCTCTATTTACATACATACTAATTGGACCCTTACAAAACTGTATGGCACAAGTCTATTAGAATCCCCATTTTATAAGAATGGACAGAAATGCAGAGAGGCTAAGTAACTTGCTTAATATCACACAGCCAGGACTCAAACCCAGGCAGAGTCTGGTCCAGAGTCCACACATTTAACTCTAGACAGGCTATTTTATGCCTCGGTTTTGTATAATACGACCATATCCCCCCGTGCCGCACCCATATGGCAAACACCTCTTCTTTCAAAACTAACTTAGCCTATTTGCCTCTGTGAATCTTCTTCCTTCCCCCCATGAGGCAGAATACTTCCTTCTATCATGTGTGAAAGAGAAGATGGGAGCACAGGCAGGTAGCAGAGCTGCAATCTTGCCTCTTGGCCTTACCCCTGACACTGCGACATCTACTACTTGTTAGTATTGGCATCAAAACCACAGTTCCTGGGTTGTTAAAAGGGACCCTACCTCACAACATTCACTGGCACTGAGTTTGTCTGTCATTCAAACTGTGAAAACCCACGCCAGATTTCTTGGGCGTGAAGTAAAAGTTCCCCTCATTACTCATCAGAGAAGCTCCAGGTGAAAGGCTGACTCTTGTCTGTTGAAGAGGTGAATGAATGAAGGAATGAATGAACAAATGAATGAATGAATTCTGCATGTCATTCTCTGGTGTCTCATCAGTGCCCTGGGGAATCAAGCTTCCTGTTCTTATCACACCTCCTTTCCCTTAGCAAAGGTCCTGCTTTGCTAAGGAGGGTCATTACCCCTCCTTGGCAGGTGGAAATGTGTTGCCTCACATCCTGATGCCTCCTGTCACGTGGTGCTTTTATCCGAAGTAGACGACAAACCCTCCTGAATTGTCGGATCCATCCCACAATAGAGCTGGGACTTGGGCATTCTTATCATTCTCATTGTGTGTGCAGAACCAGTAGAACCGAGGGAAGGTTAATGAACCTGCTCAAGGTCACCACACCTGAGCAGCTCCGCCAACCTCGGAAGCACCTTCCTCACCCCCAGACTCTCCCTTCCGTCCCCCAGTCTGTCCCGCAGTCCAGGAGTCCTTCCCGCTCTCCTGGACCGCTACTGCCATTTGCTTCAGTGCCCACCAGCAAGCTCTGGTCACTGGTGCGTTTCCTGGTATCGGATACTCTTTCACTCCCAACAAGAACATTTCCAGCGTGACAATCACTCCATCCGCCCCTCAAAGCAGGAGCACTTGACAGGAGGATGGCGATTTTCCATGAGAACAATTATTTATGTGCACAAATAATCGTGCACATAATTGGCTAATGGAGAGTGCAATCGGCCACATGTGGGCATAATTAGCCACTTGCCCCTCATTTGGAGGGTATAATTATCAAAGCAGGCAATTTTATATCTGCGGATAATTGTACATGCAGAAGAGAATGGCGGAGAGGAAATCCGGTCCTTAATTACTTTTCATGTCATTATTTTCAGAAAAGCATTTGAAGATAAAGGTAACTTTCTGCTTGCAGTTGCCTGCTTGGATCAAGTGTCAGATCTAGTCGTGAGGAGAAGGCAGAGAGCAGGGCACAGGGAAGAATGCGCCAGGATTTTGTGTACGGAGCTGAAGTCTGAAGCTTCCTCGCCAGAAACACCCCAGCAGCCAATTACCCTGGACATTACACCGAGGCCCACCTAGTGGTCAGCCATCTGCCTACGCAGACAATAAAGCTCGGTTTTTATCCTTCTCCATTATTGTGTATCATTTTTACTTTAGCAGTTTTAACGTTTTCCTCACTTTGTGGTTTTATAATCTCAGAAACGCCAGTTGGCTTGGCACAGCAAGTGATTCTGTTCGCTGCTGGAAGTGGGTCATTTAAAATGCTTTAACAATACCTTTAACTAGTCATTCATCTGGGGATGTACACAGAATAATAAATTGAGAACACGTCTCTTTGTGGTTTTTCCAAGACGTTAGATGACAGAGATTTTAAAGTCTCTGCTGTGCCCCCTGCATTCTGGTTTAAACAGCTCTGCAAAAACTTTGCCACTCTCCCACTCAATCACACAAAAATACACTTGCTAACAGCAGATCCTAAAAATACATGTCACATGCGAGCACAAGGGAAATTATTTCTTAACATGAATTGACTCTTTAGGAATATGCAAGCTGAGTAATTTTTTAAAAAGAAACTCCAAATCTCCTATTACACTCTCCTTCATGTCCATCAGAGCCCTGTCTTTAAGGGGGAGGGGCTGGGATGCGCAGCGGCGGGGGGACAGGCTTTTTGGCATTAGAAAGGTGTGGGATTCAAGCTTAACTCTGCCACTTGCCAGATGTGTGAATCTGGGTAAGTTATTTAAAATTTCTGATTCCATTTCCTCCTCTGTTAAATGGGATGCTGTTCTGAAGGTTAAAAGGAATGCAGGTAAGGTACCTAACACAGTGCTAAGGGCTCAGATAGGTGGTACCTATTATGAATATTAAGAGCCTCAGTTTTTAATCCATAGCATCCCTAACCTGTATCAGTCACATGACACTGTATGTCCTATGTCCAGGCCTCGTCTCCTACTAAATGGATAGAAACGCTGTCTTACACGTCTTGAGAGTCCATCCAGCATCATGCCCGTAGAAGATGCTCAGCAACTTGCGATGGACGATGGCGCAGAACATCCCGACATCTCCCTCTGACATTCACTGACCTTGAGCACAATGTCACACTGCCCTCTATGGCTTCAGGACCTAGATCATAAGCTCCAGCCTCCACAACTGTCTCCACGGTCACCCTCCTAGCTGGAGGGGTCCTTCTAATGTCTGTGAGCACTCTCTGGCTTCAAGACCTCAGCCATCACTGCACTCGAGCCGCTCTTCAGACTTTGTTACCCCTCATCGCTGAGGCACTCAGGATCGTGAGTTTCCTTGGGCCTCGTCATGTCGCCTTCCTTACCTTCCACCTTGCAGGGCCCGGCCGTGCACACCTCTTCCTGGCTCTGCCTTCAATGCCTTCACGTCGATAGCTTGAAACTAGTCACTGTAGGAGAATTTATGCCACATGAGCCGCAAATACTACAAATCAAGGCTCCCCCCACCCCCACCCCAGGAAGGCCAGTGGTTAGCCATTTTCCAGTATAATACTGCACATGTGTGCATATATTTATAGATAAGCCCCAATCCCTTCTCAGCTCATTGTTGTCTATCATCCCCTGCTGACTCCTGACCTTCCTATTTTGTATTCCAGAGTCATCTCTCCCAATACACATAACTCCGTTCTTCCACACCATGTCCTCTGATGGTCTGCTCCTTCCCTTTTCCAGACTCTACTTGGGGGTACCTTGAACATTCTCCTCGGATCCCGTTCATTCCGTTTCCCATCTCTCATTAACTCCTCGTGCGCTCCCCTCAGCGGACAGCTCCTGATGTCTGCATCATAGGCAGTGTTTTAAATGTGGTAGACACTGTCTGTCTGCAGTTACTGTTCTGACATTCACATGATCTCTTTAAGAGAAGGAGAGAAAGGGGCGCCTGGGTGGCTCCGTGGGTTGAGCATCTGCCAGGGTCCTGGGATCCAGCCCCAGCTCTGCGTGGAGCCGCATTGGGCCGGTGGCGCAGCAGAGAGCCTGCTTCTTTCTTTCCCTCTGTGGGCTGCTCCCCCCACTTGTGCTCTCTTTCTTTGTCTGGCAAATAAATAAATAATATCTTTTTTTTTTTTAATGAAGATTTTATTTATTCATTTGAGACGGAGACAGCGAGCACAGGGGTGGAGGGGCAGAGGGAGAGAGAGAAGCAGGCTCTCCGCTGAGCCAGGAGCCAGACGTGGGGCTCCTGGGGCTCCATCCCAGGACTAGGAGATTATCATCTGAGCCAGAGGCAGGCACTTAACCATCTGAGCCACCCAGGTGTCCCTAAATATATAAAATCTAAAAAAAAAAAAAAAAGAAGAAGAAGAAGAAGAAGAAGAAGAGAGAAAGAGGGGTCACATGCAGGTCTTTTAATGGTTGGTCCGTTGATCCCTTCAGAATTTTTTAACTCAATATTAACACTAATGTAACGCTTCTGGCAGTGATTTTCACGTGGCATTTGACGCTGTTTTCACCCATTGCAGAATGGAGTTCTCTACTGCGCATGCTCGTACAGCCCTAACCCTCGTCAGCCTCGAAGTACCTACCAAAACGGTTACAGCTCTCCCCTGAGAGAAGAAAATCACAAGTATTGCGTTTCTTTAAAAATCACAAATCTAGGGGCGCCTGGGTGGCTCAGTTGGTTGAGCAACTGCCTTCGGCTCAGGTCACGGTCCTGGAGTCCCGGGATCGAGTCCCGCATCGGGCTCCCAGCTCCATGGGGAGTCTGCTTCTCCCTCTGACCTTCTCACCTCTCATGCTCTCTCTCACGGTCTCACTCTCAAATAAATAAATAAAATCTTAAAAAAAAAAAATCACAAATCTACAGTGAGGTGCTTACCCCAGAGTAGTGTTGCTCAAGGTTGTCCATACAGAGCCCACGACAGACGCTCAGTGTTCCTCTGGAACATTCGCTGAACCGGGGCCTGGGCCAGAGGGGGCGGAGGAGAAGAAAGGGTACAGCCAGGCAGGAAAAGGAAAGGTACGGCAGGGGGTGAAAAAGAATGATTCTGAAGGGCATTGCGCCCTGTTCTCTGGGACAGCGCTGCACATGGCTAAGTGGGAGACTGCAAACTGAGCTGTGTCCATTTGGCCTGCACAGTCCTTTTGAGGGATTTTACCCCAAAATGGAGATTTCTGGCTTTTTCTGGGAAATCTTCAATATTGGCCAGACTGGTCCTGACTTTCTGCATGGGAACACAATTGGCCGGGAATGAGTAGCAGCTGCCCCTTTAAAACAGGAAAGCACTCTCCAGCTGGAGACAGCCCACAGCCCCCACCCACCCACCCCAAATTATTTCACATCCAGCCCAAATCACTCCTTTATGTCATCAGCTGGGCCTCTGCAGGCATCTGAGCTTGTGAATTCTAGCCTAAAGAAAGCCCTGGAGCTTACCTCCATTTAAAACTTTTCCCAAAGTGATGTTTTATAGGCTAGGGTAGACTCTCCGTGTTTCTCTCATCTATGAACTTCCACAGTGCCTTCTACAAAGTAGATGCTCAGTTAACCAGAACGAAGTACTCACTGAAATTAAATGGACTGACCATCCAGGCAGCTTGCTGGAGCTCAGGCATTGTAGTACTGCTGGGACACGAGCTGCAGAATGTCACTTAGAACAGGTGAGGCTTTGGTCTCTCAGCAGTGGAGGCAAAGTCCCCTCCCGGAGTCTGTAGAGGACGCACAGGCCCTTTCAAGGACAAGGGTGAGAACCAGTTAGGGAAGCTCCTTTTACTGGACAAATGTATTACTGGACCAAGATTTCAGTGCTTAATAAAAGGACCAGAGCACTAATTAGTCTCTTAACCCTTAGTTTGCCACATGGGCCTCTGTTTCCTCATCAGAAAAGCAGGACTTGGGAGCAGAGTGAACGTTCTCTGCATGATTCCATTCTCGCTTCCTCCGAAAGAGGGGGTGGCAAACTAGCCTTAATCCCAGCACCTTCGCAGCAAATGTCTTTATAATTAGACTTGTTACTGACTTTAAAATAATTTTTTGAATCCCTAAATAAAATAATGAATGTTGTGTTTCTGATGGAGAAGGAAGTGGGAGACTGTGAACATGCCATTTTCTCACCATTGTGACTTGTTCTTGGTAACACCTGGCTTAGGCTGGTGAGCTCTCTGCACTGCTCGTCCTCCTGGGCCTTTACTTTCGGCCTAGACATGGCAGAAGGATAAATCCTGCACGGAAATTAATAAAGATCTCTGTTGCAAGCGTCTTTGAAGCATCTGTCTGCCCTCAAAGTCATGCACTAGCTCCCATACTAATTAGAGCAGAACAAAATGGGTGCCTTTCCTTTTCGGTAGAAAATTAAAAACCAAGAAACTGTTTCCCCCTCTTTTGATGTAACCTGACACCACTGTGCATACGAAGCATCTCCCATACCGAAATGAAGGATAAAGCAAACACCAAGGTGCTAATTGAATTCATATCTCCTCCTCTCCCAGAAGCCAGGAAAACAGAACCAACAAAGCAGTTTCAGTTCGTCGAATCTAAACAATCCAAACAGACCCCTTCTCAAATTAAAGTCCTTTTTCAACATCTGAAATTGTTGCACAGCAAATTGGATGCTGTATTATTTCCATGGAGGAAATTTCCCCAAAGGAAGCAAGAATATTATTTTTGCAAATAATTTGCTTACCACATAGCCAATGATCTAAAATCTGTGAGGGCTTAATTAAAAATTGCCAGAAACACTCATAGCAAGTCAAAAGAAGTGAAGAAAGATACATTTCTTAGATGAAGACAGGTATGACACATTGAGAGCATTTCAAAGCTCTTGAATCACTAAGAAAATCTATGTGTCCCTTTTTAAAAAGTTCATTAAATAGTTGTAGGACAAAACTAGAACTCTTTAAACAAATCTTCACTCGCAGCTACAACTTGTCAAGTATCTACACCATACGAGATGCTATTCTTGACATCTATCCCAAGTTCCTCACTGCACTCCATCAGTATCCCCCACCTTCCCTCTGTAGAAACAGACGCTGAGAGAGGCAAGGTCATTGAAGGTCACTCAGCAAGTGGCAGCCTCGGGATTTGGATCAGGTCTAACTAAACCTAAAACCTATGCTTTAAATAATAGAAAGCATTTAAGATGATGAATTTAGCAATAAGCAAGCTTTGACCACATCTCATAAATTGAAAAATCTAGTCTTCTTGTTATTGTCTGCATCATCTCTTAAAGTTTTTATTTCTTCCTTTGCAGACATCTCTCTTAAGGTCTTAAATTTCCTGAAGTGGAGGGCTGAAAGTTGTTACATTATAACATTATTAGCTTATTTTGTTTATCATAACCTGTCTTGACTCCTTCCTCTCACTTGTGAATACTGCCTGTTGAAAATCTACTCTCCTGGGTTAGACAAAGTCTGTCATTTTTGTTTCATTTGGGACAGGAGAATTAATGGATGGGATTAACTAAGAGATGGTGGAGGGATGTGAGGTTTAAACAGACTAAGCAATGAAGAAAACAGGTGTTTGTGTGGGTAAAGAAAGTGCAAAATACAAGATTTTAGAGGAAGTAGCATGGCAAGTTTTAAGAGCTTTCAGGTATTCTAGAGGCTCGTAACCGCTATTTATAAAACTACCAAAGCATCTTATTTATTCATGTGCCTAATGTGAAAAGCAATCACAATCATACTTCTCCCATATAATACCTAGTACGTCCCATATCAAACTGTCAAAAGAGCAACTGATGAGATAAAGGCAGTGGCATTTGTTTCCATGACCCCTGATACGAACACAAGGCCAAGCTCTACTCTTCTAGATATTCTTTTCATACTTTGTGGGTCTACTTTTCTGTCTGTCTGCTCCCCCAGTGAACAACTTAAGGAAATCTACTGTGTTCATTTAACTTGGCATCTCCTTTGCCTAGCACAATGACTAACACAGGATTGACGCTTGGTAAATTCTCATTGAATGAGCAGAGGCATTGCCTGGGAATCCCTACTGACCGCTGGATTGGACTCCAAGAACTAGTTTTGGCCGAGGCCCAGCACAAGTTCTCCAAGCCCCTTTGAACACCAACTGTAAATCTGCGATGTCCTCCTGCCCCTGTCGCCCGCCAACCAGATGGATCCATTTCCCGAGCCCCGGCTTCCTCCTCCTCTCCCTGAATGTCCTTGCCAGCTCCAGGCACAAGGACGCATGAATTATGATACCAACTCTTGAGTTACTCTGAGAACATCCTAGATGGAGGGATGCTTGATCGCTGAGCAGGCTGCCAAGCGAGAAGCATGAAGTGAAAACCAGAGAGGCAGACGGGGCAGTCAATTAAAGAAAGAATCTGAGTTGGGCGCCTGGGTGGCTCAGTGGGTTAAGCCGCTGCCTTCGGCTCAGGTCATGATCTCAGGGTCCTGGGATCGAGTCTCGCATCGGGCTCTCTGCTCAGCAGGGAGCCTGCTTCCTCCTCTCTCTCTGCCTGCCTCTCTGCCTACTTGTGATCTCTCTCTGTCAAATAAATAAATAAAATCTTAAAAAAAAAAAAAAAGAAAAAAAAAAAGAAAGAATCTGAGAAATTCCCTAAGATTAATTGCTAATGAGCTTGGAGGCCACTGTCAAATCTTTGCCACGTATTTAGGAGATGAGAAAATGAAGACAGAAGGTATGCAGCTCGACTGAAAATCGTTGGTACAGAGGAAAGGTAGTATAGTATAGTAACTAGGGGCAAAACAGTTTAGTAACTAGGGGCAAAACCTGGGTCAAGGAAGATTTTGTTGTTTTGCCTTTTGCTTTAAAAGGCTGGTAACAATGCCAGAGACGAAATGTGGAGCAAAGGGAAGCCAGAGCCCCTCAGCCTCAGAACTCACACTGAAGGGAGACCGTAATAATTTAAAAAGTGATCTGAAGTCAGCCATGACATAACCTTCAAAAATTACAAGAAATCCGGAGGAGAAGCAGCCGCCTTGGAGAATGTGACCGTACAACTAAATGTCATTTTGACAGCTTCTTTCTTGGAGGTACGTTTAAGATTATTTGAGTTGTCATTTTTTCTAGGAAGACTTCACTTTAATTATACAAATATTGAATATTTTTCAAGATAAAAACAGTAAAGAATTTGCTTTGAAGTCTTTAGCCTTCAAACACTATTATATGAAACCCTCATTGGCAAAACAGTGAGGAATATGGAAATAAGTGCAATCCGGCCTCATAAATGAGGAACTGTGAATGTTAATGGTGCAGTTTTACCGGGAACCTTTTAAAGGGCCCACAACGGAGAGGCTTTGTTATTTCAAATATCACAGAGCTGAGGGCTCCCTGAGGGAGGTAGTGATAAATATTGGTAAAATGTCTATAAAGACAGCAGGGCAAAAATAAGCCAGAAGTTTGAGCTGGCCATTTAAAAAAGCTGCGTAACCTTTCATTTAATTGCCTTCTCGCAGCAAACCAGAAATAAAATCTGAATGTGAAACGTGCTGGTTCCCTCCGAACATGCTCAGAGATACGGCTGTAAGGGGATTTCAAGTGTAATGGCTTTGCTCTCGGTTTAGGTGCAACCGACTGGGTAAAAACTGAACCGTGGTCTGCGAGGGGCAGTGTGTGTCTCTGGGCAGGGCTGCGGGTAGTGAGCAGAGGGGAGTCCTGAGAGGCGCTGCTGACACACATCGACCTTCCAGTCCTTCCACTTTGTAGCTGAGAACCCTGCATTAGTCACCAGACCTTCCTGAGCCTCACTTTCCTCATCTGTAAGATGGGTCTACAACCATCTAACTTCGAGACCTATAGTTAGATGTAAAAGACGTAATTCATTCATTCGACAAGCACTTATTGAATACCATGTGCCAGGCTCTGTTCCAGGCCCTGGGAACATAGCAGTGAACAAATCAGGCTGACATTTTAGAGCCGGAAGACAGACAACACAGAAGATAAATGTCAGCGGCTCAGTGGGTTCAGCTCTTGGTTTCAGCTCAGGCTATGATCTCAGAGTCTCCCATGAAGCAGCCCTGCGTGGGGCCCTGCACTCAGGGCAGAGTCTACTTGTCGCCCTCCCCTCCCCCGCCCCTCTCTCTCCACCCCTCCGCTGCTCTCTCTCTCTTGCTCAAGAAATAAATAAATAAATCTTTTTTAAAAAAGAAGGAAAGAAATGTCAGGTAAAGGGCACGTGAGGTGAGAATGAGGCGAAGGAAGGGGGTTCAGCAGGCTGAATTGTTCATATACGGCAGCAGCCGTATTTCCCATCCTATGGGCCCTTGCTACAATTTGCCTTTGACCTTTTTCCAATTAAGAGGTGGGTTCTTTGTTTCCTTCCCTTGAAAGGGGATCATTTTGTGGCTTCAACCCATAGACTGTGTGGCTCGTATGTGATGCAGCTCCCACCTCAGCTGCTGGAAAGCTCACCTATGAAGCCTCAGCCACCATATTAGCAGCCCACTGCCCGGAAGCCCCCATGCTGTGAGGTAGTTCAAATGAGCCCCCATGGAGAGTTCACCTGCAGGGACCAAGAGTAGGAAGAGAGAAAGAGAGACCCGGCCAGCCTCAGCTGCTTGAAACCTGCATTCTTCCAGGTCTAGCCACCATGTGACTCTGACCACATGAGAGAGATCCAGAAGCCAGAACCTCCCAGGAGAGCCCTTGCAGAATTCCTGGCCCACACGGACCATGAGAAATAAAATGTTTGTCAATGTTTTAGCCCACTAAAAGTAGTTTTACGTAAGGGAGAGAGAAGCCCTCAGAGAGTTTGGATCAACGAATTAGGGGAGTGAGGGAGTGAACTAAGATATCTAGCACTCAGGTGTGCCGGGTGTCTTCAAGGAACAGCTGGAGACCGATTGTCACTGGAGCTAGGAAATGAGGGAGCCAGGAACAGCAGGCGAGTTCAAAGACCAGATGGTCTAGGGTCTTGCAGGTCACATTAAAGACCAGTTTTTACCGTAAGTTCAGAAGGTATTGAATGGTTTTCAGCCAAGCGATGACAGGATATGATTTATGTTTTAATAGGAACACCCTGGATGCTCTGCTAAAATTGGTACCTTGATTATTACTTTCATTACAGCATCTCTATAAAAAGCAAAGGTCGGCTACATAAGGTTAAGAAATTTATCCTAAGTCGCTAAGCTCCTAGTGCAGAGATGGGATGCAAACCCACATAATCTTTTCCAAGCTACCTTCTTCAAAGAGAATGAGTTTTACAGAAATCACACGCTACCATATCTTCAGGGCTGAAAGGGGCAGTTATCCCAGTTCCTCCTACACTGCTGCCCCCTTTTGTGAAGGATATAACGCATAGTAGTTACCCACTTGAACCATGAAGCCAGCTGCAGCTCAACCTCTGCCTTTAATTACCACTCATCAGGTACATGACCTTGGGTATGTCACGTCACTTTCTGGGGCTCAATTTCCTCACCTATAAAATGAGGACAACTCACTATGTGTTAGTTAACTGGAATCTGAATAAAAACCTAAAATAAAGTAAAATAAAATAAAATAAAATGAGGATATGGGTGCCTGGGTGGCTCAGCCAGTTGAGCATCTGACTCTTGATTTCAGCTCAGGTCATGATCTCAGGGTTGGGAGACTGAGCCCTGAGTGGGGCTCTGTGCTGGGTGTAGAACTTGATTAAGATTCTCTCTGTCCCTATCTGTCTGCTCCCTCCCATCCTGTTGGCACGTGCATGTGTACACACTCTATTTCTCTAAAAAAAAAATTATTATTATTATTATAATAAAAATAAAAAATATGAGTAAATAAATAAAAGAATAAAATAAAATGAGGACAACTCTACTTACCTCAGAGGGACGGGGTAAGCGTTGGCAGACAGACATCCCAGGCACTTAGCTCAGTGCCTGGCCTATAACAGGAGCTTAATCATGTCTCAGTGGCCATAAACACAGCTATCCAGGGGCTCTCAGAGTCTGCCTCGTTCAACCCTACATTAGAAAATCACCATCCTGCCCTCAATCCCCTACCTCCTGCCCCTGCCACCCACGTTCTCCTTCCCTTTTGGTTCAACAGCACCTTCCCTCACTCTACCCTGGGTAGAACTTCTAATCTCATACTCTGTGCCCTGGGGAATTCTACTTTTCCCCTCACTGTGATTTCTAACTCCTGTCCATGACCACTTTGTCAAAAGCCCCGTAGGAGAAGGGGGGACCTTAGGGAGCTCACTTTCTGCCACCCTTTCCAGGCTCTGGTTCCTCCTCTGTTCTGCAATAACAGCTGATTTGGGAATCCTCGTCATCGGCATGTTCTGTCCATTCCCCATCCTCTTCTGCTTCTGGAACACTTTCTCATCCTCCTGGATGATTCTAGACCCTGGGTCATGGCCTTTTCCTCTGGTGGCATTCTGGAAGACGTCCAGCATCCTGACGTCATGTTCCCCACACTCTGGCCCACAGTGGGTCAAAGTCTTCCCTTTCACCCTCCTTATGTTGGCCTCCTGTCAGTCATGTCACTGCCACGCTGACACGTTGCTCTTGTGGTT
Source organism: Mustela nigripes (assembly GCF_022355385.1). Lineage (NCBI taxonomy): Eukaryota > Metazoa > Chordata > Mammalia > Carnivora > Mustelidae > Mustela > Mustela nigripes. The sequence goes on along the minus strand of NC_081560.1, from coordinate 176,788,151 downwards.
TCACCCAGCTGCTTCACCTCCATGACTGTGTTAGTCTGCTTCAGCTGTTATAACAGTACCTAGGCTAGATGACTTATAAACAAAAGAAATTTATTCTTCACCATTCTGGAGCTGAAAAGTCCAAGATCAAGGTACCCGCAAATCCAGTGCCTGACGAGAACCTACTTCCTGGTTCACAGAAGATTGTCTTCTCCCTGTGTCCTTGTGTGGCAGAAGGGGCGAGGGAGCTCTGTGAGTGCTCAGTAAGGGTGCCAACCCATTCACGGGGCTCTTCCCTCAGGTCCTAGTCACCTCCCGAGTGTCGCATCACCAAATACCATCGCTCTGCGGATTCGGTATCAACATATGAATTTTGGAGGGACACAGTCCAGAGCAGTGATCTCTGGGGGGCGGGGAGGAAGGAGCACTGGGGTCAGAATCCAAAGCCCTGGCATTGCTGTGTATGAATCTGAGCAGCCACTTTCCCTTCCTGAGTCTTCACTGAAGAGACAGGAGCCAGGACATTGATCTGGGAGCTAAAGTCCTAGCTTATCTGTGGACCTTGGGGAAAGCATCTGTGCTTTCTGGACTTTATTTATTTGTCCATAAAGTGAGGTGGCTAAAGCAGAATGGTCTCTGATGGTTCTTACAAACCTGAATACTTCATATTATCTAAGACTGAAATTCTATTTTTGATCCCCACTCCTCCTTCCTGGTCTTCCACTTCCTCACTCTGACTGGAGCAGTTTTGTTTTGTTCGTTTTCTCATTGTGAAAATGGCTTTCCACCTCTTCTCTATCTCCTGTGCTGAACCCTTATGGGCCCACTTAGAATTTCCCAGGCATCCATATCCTTTCCCGCTCTGCTTTTACTCTTGCTATGACCTTCCTGGGGAAAACCCTCACTCATTTCTCTTCCAACACAACTCTGAGTCCTCCTTTACAACCTAGCTCAGAGATGCTGCACTGGAAGCTTTTTTGGACCCCCCTGTCCCACCATCACTTCTTGTTTTATCTCTGTCACTGCCCCCATGCCAAGAGATACTCTATAATTATTCTGAAATCCAGGATGCTGTCAGTCATTTTTGAATCCCCAGCTCCTGAAAATTGGTGAACTGTTACTCAATGAATAGAGAGATCCCAGCACAAGAGAGGTCCGATAAGGATACATGTGCCATTAGGACACAAGCTACCAGCTTTGCATTCTAAAGAAAGACCAAACTTAGAATCTCAATACTCTCATTCTAAAAGGCATATACCATCAACGGGACATCTCCTTTAGAACACCAAACCAGGGTGTCGTGTTGAATTCACCTTCCCTCCCAGATGAGCCCCTTTTGTGTCCCCTATTTTTAAAGAAGTTTTGTCTTCTAAAGGCTCAAACATTGGAACCATCTTTGCCTTCTGTCAATGCCCTTGTCTCGTGCTGTATCCTCTCTCCTGGACTTTCCTACCAGCTTCCTGCTGGGCCCCCGATTCTTCTCTATCACACTTGAATATACCTTCTAGATTAATCTTCCAAAAGTTCAATCTTGATTGTGCCATTTTTCTTTTTAAAAAAAGTCTTTGCTGCCTGATAAGCAAGATTTAAACTCCTCTGGCTCTCATTCAAGCCTTGTATGATCTCATTCTAATCTCACTTTCCTAGATCAATGGTCCATCAGTGGAAGGAAAAAAATACTGTCTCCCGAGCTGTGAGTCTTCAGCTGAGTATTAAAAGATGGACAGAATTCAGCTTGGTCTGGTGGTCAGAGCTACATAGATATGAAGATTCTTTATCACAGCTCTGTCACTTACCATTTGAGTAACATGGACAGCCACGTCACTTCTCTAAATCTTAATTTCCTTAATTAAAAATAAGAATTGTGACAATATTCCTTGAATCTTCTGGAACAGAAAAGCAAAGAAAAGCCCCCATATGATATGGGAGCACAAAGTCCTTGCCCTCATATAGCAAGTTTCTTTGGTCAACCAAATCTAATACGACAGGCTTTGGTTTGTTTCTTTTCTCCTAAGAGAAATTCTATATAGGCAGAAACAGAAAGTCTAGCACCTCACAACCACCAGAAGCTGGGAGGAGGCCGGGAAGAATTCCTCTCTACAGACTTCAGAGGGAGCGTGGCCCTGCCAACACCTTGATTTTGCACTTCCAGCTTCCAGAACTGTGAGAGAATACATGTCAGTTGTTTTAAGTTGTTTGCCCCAGTTTGTGGTACTTTGCTATAGCAGCTCTAGGAAACAAATACAGGGGCCTTCTAGAAGGAAAGGAACTCTATCTCTGTTCCCCAAGATTCTAAATCATCCCCATAGTTAATAAAAGTAGAAATATCCCCGAAATAACACCCACTGAAGAAAGAAGGTGTCGAGAACTGTACCGACATTCCGCAGCTCTGGTAGGGGGCTGGCTCTGGGGCAGCATCTGGTCCAGGCCAGAAACTCTTCTAGCGCCAGCCACTTCCACACTGTGTGGGGACTTTGTGGGAACAGGGCTGACCATGGGCCCAGGAACTCAAAAGAACTGTTTCCCAGGACCAACAGTCAGCTGGGACACTCTCTAAGTCTACCAGATGTTTATAGCTAGAATTCATTCTAATTGCTTGATGCCCATGCTTTACCAGTAGTTAAGTATTTTGCTATCACATTTGCTGTAATGAGTAAAGTAAAAGCTTTACTTTTGAAAAGCTGGCCTGGCGAGGTCCACAGATCTACCCAGGACCAGTTTTTGAAAGTGACATCACACAGATGACCATGGTTCCAAACCTTCTCTCCCTGATATCTAGCTAGAAGACTGACACCTTACAGACAAAATAATCTGTCTCCCAGGCTGGGCAAAGGAAGTTCTTAAGAAGATAGTGGACTTCCTACTGATGAGGGAAAGTGGAACTCAAACAACTAATTAGTAATAAAAAAGAGATTTGATTCTATCTGTTCTTCAAGTTGAAAAAGTGGGTCATAATGGCAAACACAGAACACAGCGAACAACAAAATTATCTACATGCTTGGCTGTGTAGGACAAAGTGTTCCAGAAATAACAGAAGAAAAAGTCTATTATTGGAAGGTTCAAAAGAGATTTTTTTTTTCTGAGACCTGTAGTCTAGTTTGTTGAACCAAATCTCTGAGAGGACTTCAAATAGAATCCTTTCTCTACAGAAGGGAAGCTATTACTCAAAATCAACCATGAGCAAAAGAGCCACATCACAGCAATGAAAATTGGTCAGCTGTTCCCATGCAGAACTGAATTCAGAAAAAATATTCATTTTCTCAGCAATAGCTTGTCATTAGCTCCAAGTTTTGCTTGGAAAAAGGCAAGTGATGCTAACAGTGCCACACTACATGGATATAATATGGATGCACTAGCCACTCCTCCATTAGCAAAAGAGACAAGCCAGCAAAAAGTGATTAAAAGAATCATTTGCATCCCCTGAGGACTCAAGATTGGCATGACAGTGCTTAGCTCTTCGTGCCACCTGCTTCAGCTGGGTTCTTGGTGGCAGCTGCTGAGAATATTGGCACTGTGGATTTTCTGTATTAAATTGGGAGCTGTGTGTGTGCATAAGGATACAGACCCCGAAAAGGGGTCAAACTCAAACTTTGATGTTTCTGAGCATATAAAGGGAGCTTCAAAGAAGCTACCGTAATTCTAAGGACAGTAGGAAACAAAAATTATTTTCCTAGGCACAGGAGAAGATCATAAATTTGGGGACAGTGACAAAACATGATGAGTCACAAGCCAGGAATCAGAATCCTGTAACTAGCATCTCATACTTTATGCTGTACTTCTGTGCCACGGATCCTGTTTAAGTCATTGATGATCCGAGTTTCCCCATCGATACGATGAACATGGCAGCCCTTCTATCTCCACAGATACTGGAAGCATTAGCAAGTTCCTGTCTCTCTTGTGACGTGATCAAAACTAAGGTGCAAAGAAAGTGAATTAAATACGAAGTGAAGAAGGATTCTTACTTACCTTTTTTACATTCTTGGATCGTACGGAATAAGTAAGAAAGTAAGCTTTTTTATTCTTTTCTCTCTCTCTCTTTTTTTAAAAGATTTATTTATTTCACAGAGAAAGAGAGAGAGAGCATGGAGGGAAAAGAGAGAGAATCTCAAACAGACTCTGCACTGAGTCCCAATCTCATGACCCTGAGATCATGACCTGACCTGAAGCCAAGAGTTAGACACTTAACAGACTGAGCCACCCAAGGGCCCTCTATGTGTCATTCTTATTTGCTCTTTCTTTTCATGGTTCCTCTTGACCTCTTTTACATGGATATTCACAAAAAACTGACTGTACTTTTTCCCCCTCTTTTTGACAGCAACTCGTACAGACTCTTTCAGGCCAAGACGCTAGGAAAACAGATTTGCTCAAGTATTCCACAAATGCCTATCCATTGCTTTGTACAGATCAGGTACTGTGCTAGCTATGGTGGCAGATAGAAAGTTGTTTAGAACATCCTGATTGTCTGCAAGGAGTCTAAAACTCCTTCAGGCCATGTAAGGCATGAATACAAATTAAAAAAATCAAGCAAATATTGTAGTAAGAGCCTGTAAGATTCATGCAACCAAGTTCATAGACTTTCAGGAGAAAGGAAAACTCTTTCTGAAATATGAACTAGCTTTTAAAAGTTGGATATAGGAATCGGTATAAGAAGATGAGTCCAGGGGTGCCTGGGTGGCTCAGTTGGTTAGGCAACTGCCTTCTGTTCAGGTCATGATCCCAGGGTTCTGGGATCAAACCCCATGTCGGGCTCCTTGCTTGGCAAGGTGCCTGTTTCTCCCTCTCCCTCTGCCTGCTGCTCTGCCTGCTTGTGTTCTCTCTCACTCTCTGTCAAATAAATAAATGAAATTAAAAAAAAAAAAAAGAAGAAGAAGATGAGTCCAAAAAAAAAGAAGAAGAAGAAGACAAAGAAGAAGACGAAGACGAAGATGAAGAAGAAGAAGAGTCCGTGGGAAGATCCTACCTTTTGCAGAAAAGAGGTAATGGTGTGAGCAGAGACGTGGAGAGCTGGTGTGCTTGATTTCCACTGCTGACAGTCTCGTTTGGTTAAAAAGTGGGCTGCCTGTAGTTGGCTAGTAGCATATTAGGCTGCAGAGTCATTAAAGGTTTGATTGAAGAGGGCATTAAGTGTAAGCTAAGCCTGAAACAGTTCTTTTAAAAACTTGTTTTTAGCTTTCAAAAAAATTGTTTAAATTTTTTAAAACTTGTTTTTAGCTTTTAAAAACATTGTTATGAAATGATGCTAAGCTAGTTGGGCTACAGGGCTTCCTCACATTATGCTCACATACTTTGGTTCTTTAAGGAACTCCACGGAACCCTTAGGGCCCAACAGAGTATCCTGTATTTTGCAGTGGGTGAAGGGCAGCCATGAAATGTTTGCAAGCATGGAGACAACAAAATTAGAATAGAATATTCTGAATATATACCTTGCTCAGCTTTCAATTAATCACCAAACTGTGCGGACAGAATGACATGCAGTAAGCACTGGACAAACATTTGCTGAATGAATGAATGATAATAGCAAGGAAGGATCTATTGAAAGATACTATCAAGGAATGATTGATAGCATCTGCTGATTGATCAGAGAGGACCAGAGAGAAGTTGTGGTGGAAAACATCAAGGTTTCAAGTCTGGGCTCCTGGAAGATGTGTGGCAGTATGAACAGGAAACAGGAAGACCTTAAGAAGAACTGATTTGGTGGGAGACATTGTGTATTAGATTTTTTAGCAGGTTAAGTATATTGGAGAGATATTCAAGGGGAAATGTCTAGGGACATTTGGAAATAGGAGGGTGGGGTTTAAGAGAAAGACCAGAGGGACTGACACAGGTATAATAATGTAATGGAGACCCAGGTAGATAAGATAGCTTCGAGCAGTCAGAGGCGAGGCAGATTCTGGGAAACAATGACATATAGGAGATGGGAGGAAGGGGGAAGCTAAAAAGTTAATGAAATGGTTGGAAAGGGAAAGGATCATTTTATCTGATAAAAACCAAGTGAGAGGCACTGTATTATTATTTTTTTTTTTTTTAGATTTCATTTGAGAGGGAGCATGCACATGGAAGTGGGGGGTTGAGGCAGAAGGGAAGAGAGAGAGAGCATCTCAAGCTGACTCCCCTCCCCACCATGCGCTGACCGCAGGGTCCGAAGCAGGGCTCCATCTCATGACCCTCAGATCATGACCTGAGCAGAAATCAAGAGTCAGACCTAAACCCCCTGAGCCATCCGAGTGCCCAGAGAAGCACTTTAAAGATTTCATGTATTTATTTGACAGACAGAGATCACGGGTAGGCAGAGAGGCAGACAGAAAGGAGGGGAAGCAAGCAGGCTCCCTGGTGAGCAGAGAACCCGATATGGGGCTCGATCCCAGGACCCTGAGACCATGACCTGAGCCAAAGGCAGAGGCTTTAACCCACTGAGCCACCCAGGTGCCCCGGAGAAGCACTTTAAAGGAGGGAATCACCAACATAGTCAAACGCTCCAAAAGCATAAGAAGAACTAAGAAAAGGTCACTATACTTGGTCACACTCAGAGAGCCATTTTAAATAGTGATGAAAGGGCCCTGATTATCCTGGATTAAGGAATAAAGAGATGAGGAAGAAGAAGGAATAATGACAGGGTCCAGGTCTTCGAGAATTCCAGAGGTGAACGGAATAAGGGAATCAGGCAGTAACTAGACTGCAATAAACTGTTTTCTTCACTTTTGAAAGCCTGGGAGAATCTTGAGCATGTGTACAGGCAAACAGGCAAAGAGGAAAGAGTTGATGGAGGCAAAATTGAGGGTGAAAAACATTATAGTCATGTTAAATTTTCTGAGTGACTGAAGCCATACTTTTCAAAGTTGGAGATTCAGATAGTGAAAACAGAGTGGCTGAAATGTGAACATAAGTCTCGTAATTGGACAATTATTGCATCTGAGGCTGCAGCTTAAGAAATCCCATGAAATATGCTTTACCTGGAAGAATGCCCCTGTGCACCCAATTAGTCATCTGGCAGGAGAGCAAGCAGCAGTTCTTTCGGTTGGCACAGAAAACAGAGCTGTTTACTACCTTGAAACACTGTTATGAGCCATCATAACATTAGGCTGTTTGTACAAGCGCTTGAAAATATTGAGCTGTAAAGCTTCAAGGAAAGTACTACCAGCCTCAGACTTTGCATAGAGCAGATTAAAACCCAGTCGTAGCCAAGAGGAGCCTAAGGGACATGAAAACCAAATGTAACGTGGGGTCCCGTGGCTTGCTGGAGCAGAGAAAGGATGCTGGATAAAAACTAAGAAAGCCTGAGTAAGGGATATGCTTTCGTTAATAATAATGTATCAGTATCGCTGCATTAATGATAACAAATGCACGACACTCATGTAAGAAGTTACTAACGGTGGACATTGGTGTGGGGTATAGGGGAAATCTCTGTACTGTTCTCTCTATCTTTGTCTAGATCTAAAACTGTTCTAAAAGAAAATCTACTTTAAAAAAAAGCAAAGAAACTCAGTCCTAACTGCAGGGCCTAGAAACGACACCTTAACTCTAGCTAATTTTATTTGGTAAGACATTAGAGCATAAATGCATAGGCCACCTAAAAAATGAGTCAGGTTTTGTTATGTATAAACACACACATGGAGAGTACGTTCATCCTGAACTCTATTTCTCCACCTTGGTATTTTCTTTTTAAAGTAAGTTCTGATCACACTTTCTCTTTGGCTATCGGAAAATAAAGTCAGATTTATGGCTCACCTTTGCCAATGTTGATAGCACGGGTATTCACTTAGTCCAGTCATGGAGAATGTGGACTCCAGATCAACGGTTAGGTTCGAACCCCACCTCCGTCACAGGCTAGCTATGAAATCAGGCCAGTTCCTCAGAATCTCTGGATCCGCTCCTCATTTGCGAAATGGGAGGAGCACAGGGTCTGGGGTGGGAGGAGGAGAAATGGGGAGAGAGGTAGGTACAAGTTTATTTTTAAAAATTAAAAAACAAATCCAACTGTGTTACAGATACATGACACAATTTCACTAAAAGGAGTGGAGGAAAATTTGCCTACGAACTTAGATAATGAATAGAGACTATAAGACTAAGGACTACAGGAACTATATAGAAGCACTGGACAGTAGTTAATAAAGTTGTTTCCCAAGAGAATGCAGGTTAACATTTTGACATCATTATATTGAGCACATAAACTGACAGATGATGGACAGTGGTTAAAAAAAGAGAGAGAGAGAGAGAGAGAGAGAGAAACAGAGACAGAGAAAATTAAAACAAAACAGAAATAAGTACAACTTGAACCCTTCCTTCATCCTGTGCCGGAAACAGAAGAGGAAACAAGATCTGGCTCTTCCTGTATGGTCATGTTCTGCTGTTTTGTCTTGTTTTCACACTTGTTCTTCCCCTCTGCATGTGTATTCTCTGCTCAATCCACTGAATTAATTCGCACTCCTCAAAAACAAAACAAAACAAAAATGAGTGTTTACCTCAAGAGTTAGCTGGGAGGATTAAATGAGTGAATATATGTAAAGCTCTTAGGCCAGGTGCTTCATAAGAGCTCCACAAATGTCAACTATTAATTTGTGGGGGGGTTTTGTGTTAGTCTTATCCTTTGCTTTATTTGTTCCCTAGACTTGATCTTGCCTGTGCCCCCCGTGTCCTCATAATATTGACTCTTTATTCTGTCCTTCTGTATATATTTCATAGGCCGCTTTGAGTCTTTAACCATGTTACTCTTCCCTCAGGGAATTGGGATGATTGATTGTGGAACTGTAATTTTTATTAGTAATTTTCTCCAATATTTTTTATTGTGGTAAAATACCCACTGCATAAAATGTACTTAACCGGGGCGCCTGGGTGGCTCCGTGGGTTAAGCCGCTGCCTTCGGCTCGGGTCATGATCTCAGGGTCCTGGGATTGAGTCCCGCATCGGGCTCTCTGCTCGCCTGCTTCCCTCTCTCTCTCTGCCTGCCTCTCCATCTACTTGTGATTTCTCTCTGTCAAATAAATACATAAAATCTTTAAAGAAAAAAAAAAAAAGAAAAAAAATATACTTAACCACTTTCCAGTGGGCGTGAGAACATTCATCTCGCTGTGCAACCACCACTACCGCCCCTCTCTAGAAGGCTCTCATCTATAAAACTGAAACTCCATGCCTGATAAACAGTAACTCTTCCTTCTCTCCTCCTCCATGCCCCTGGCAACCACCATTCTACTTTCTGTCTCTGATTTTGAGTATGCTAAGTTCCTCAAGTACATAGAATCGTGCACTATTTGTCTTTTGTGACTGGCTTATCTCACCGGTTTACGTCCTCATACTTCAGTCCTGCGGTAGAAAATGTCAGCATTTTCTTACGTTCTGAGGTTGGTTAGAATTCCACTATACATACAACAACATTTCCTTCATCTGCTTTTCTGTCCATGGACCCTTGGAGGGCTTCCACATTTTAGCTGTTGTGAATAATGCTGCTGCAAACGTGGGTGTGCAGATGCATATGGTAATTCTGTTTTCAATTTTGGGGGGGAACTACCATACTGTTTTCTACAGCGACTCTACTGTTTTACTTTCCCACCAACAGTGAACAAGAGATCCAATTTCTCCACATCCTCACCAACACTTGTTATTTTCTGTTTTTTCTTTCTCTTACAGTAGCCATCTCAATGGCTATGAGATGGTATCTCATTGTAGTTCTGATTTGCTTTTCCCTAATGACGAGTCATGTGGAGCACCTTTTCCTGTGCTTTCTGGCCATTCGTGTGTCTTCTTTGGAGAAATATCTATTTACTCCTTGACTCATCTTTGAATTGGGTTGTTTATTTATTTTTTTTGTTGCTGCCTTTTAGGAGTTCTCTATATATTGATTGTTAATCCCTTATTAGATACATGACTTACAAACATTTTCTCTCACTCTGTGGGTCAACTTTTTCATCCGTTGATAGTATCTTTGATGCGCAAAACTTCTAAAATCTTACGAAGTCCAATCTGTCTTCTTTTTTCTCTTGTCGCCTTGGCTTTTTGTCTCATATCCAAAAAATCATTATCAAACTATTATTAGTATTTTTTAAAGATTTTATTTTTAAGTAACCTCTACACCCAACATGGAGCTGGAAGTCACAACCCTGAGATCAAGCGTCACATGCTCTACCAACTGAGCTATCCAGGTGCCTCTAATTTAGTAATTTTTGAAACACAAAAGTACAAATGTTATACATGTGGCTGGCATTAGGATACAGTTTTGTGCCCTGACATTTGGGACTGAATTTTAATATAATTTTAAAATGTGTTTCTGTGTACGTATTTTTTTTAAGAAAACTAAACCCAACTTTTGACTAAAATAGTTCATCTTGATCAAATTCAAAATCCCAACAAATACCACATCTGTTGGTTCAATAAACAAATTTAATCACAAAAGTCTCTAAGCAGGTGTACTAATTTTACTTTGTGTTAATGGATGTCAGAATTGGCTCAACATTAATCGTAGCAAAGTACTACCTCCTCTTGATGCTTTAGGTAAGATTTAGTTTTCATGGGGCCAAAGGACTAGTCCAGTTATTTTTTAAATATGAAAGGCTTCTACGCTGAATGGGAAGGTTGAGTTCATCATCTGAGAAGCCAAGTGCCATAGTAATGCTCCTTCAGAGAGTCAAGGCAGAATTTACTGAAAATAAAATTTTAAAAAATGGGCTTTGGAAAAGTGGGCCTGTTTTACAGTTCTGCATCTTTATTTTATTAGTGGCATAGCTGGTTCCAGCAGATATTCTAAAAATGTTCTCAGTATATTTAGCATACACAGAAATCTTATATCCATCTCTAATTTATTTAGTATAAGAACTGAGGTAGGGCATAAGCTTATTTCTTTCCCAGTGACCAGCCAATTATCTCAATACCAGTTATTGCATGAACAGTTTTCCCCACGGGTTCACCATGTTACCTTTATTTTACATTAAATTACTTTACGACTCTGAGTCTATCCCTGGACTTGATGTCTGCCTCACTGGTCTGTCGGCGTATTCCTGCAGCAGTTCTGATTTGATTACTGTCATTTCATAATACATTTTAAAATTTACATTTTCCATTACAGAAATTTGATTTAACATTTCTTAAGATTGGGATCCTTTGTGTACAACACTGGGAAGGGTTTAAAATGATGGAGATGGTTTGGAAGCACATTTTAAGCTTTTTATAGCACCAAGCTTCTCTTTAACAGGGTGGTTTTGTTCTTTTTTATCTAAGACAGTTGTGACTTGGTTGGGGGGGTGGTGAATGGGAAGAAATCACAAGTGTTCTGCCAGTGGATCATGTCTAAGTTGAACCAAAAACTCTTCATCATTTAGAGGAGATGGGCAACCATGCCCAGGGGTGGGGGTGGAACCTGCCATGGTTGTACACTTATTTGAATCTCCTCTTAATTGTACTCACAGCTCTGATTACTCAGAAACAAACAGAAAAGATCTCCCTATTCTATGGAATAAATTTTATTCTCTAGAAATATACATGAGTAGAAACAATACTGATGTTGCTTTTCTAAAAATAGGTCATCTATGTTACTGTTTTGTTTCTCTTTCCTCTCTTTTTCTTTTTCCTCCATCAGTTTTTAAGTCTTTTCATTGCTGCTAGTATCCTACCTAATTTATGCTTTCGTTTTTATGATCAATTTGTAGCTCTTTCACCTCAGTCAGTAAAAGGTAAATGACTTCCATGTCTGTCCATTTCCAACAGAGAAGAGGGAGAGGCAGAAATCATAGCATAGTTAATATGGGTTCTGAATGAAGGTACAGAGCCCAGAAAGAGGAAGAGATGGGAGGGAGGCAGGGATGGACAGACAGACGGTAGGAGGGAAGGGGGAAGGTATTTATGCCTTTCTGTTTAGTGGTTGCCATGAGGGGTGTCAAATCTTTCCAGGTGTCAGAGAATCTATGCTGCAGGAAGAAGATGAACTGTCCATCTGCCCTCTTCCTCCAGCTAGGAAAGGCCCCTGTGTCTTGCCTTGTAAGGACAGGATGACTTTCCAGTACACTGTGTGCTCCCAACTCTGATTCTAAGAAAGTGAAAAGTAGACCTGGCAAAGATGGAAACATCTCTGGGCTCCTGGAGTCAGAAGGTCTTCTCCTAAAAATGGTCAGGATGGACTGAGTGGCCCATGGGTACTTCCAGTGAGCCAGTCTTTGAGTAGGTGATGGTGACACCCCTTTCCTGTTTGGGAAACATGTTTCCATGTTGGTGCAACTGTTCTGCAGAGAAGAGGGTCTGACATCTGTGGGTGCCTGAAGGGAGTCAAACTGCAGTGCCAACACGCAGGTGTGGAAAAGCTGCCCCAGAGAGCCAGAAGAGCAGACCTAGAGTTTCTCCATCAGCTGGTAGTTCAGAGGCTACTTCCTACAGGAAGCCTCGTCCACCCCAATGTGGATCAGCTTCAGCAGGCACGTCTCTTCCATCACTCCTCTGTGTTTCATGTGGACAACTCGGTTTTTTCACCTCCAGAGCTTTGGAGACTAGTCTAGTCTCCATCCATTGCCAGGCCCAGAGGGGTCTCTTTCCTCCTAATTTTTGCTATGTCCATGTTGGCTGAGTACTAGCTGATTTTACCACTTTCAGTAAGAGAGGAGTAGTCAGCACGCAGTGTGAAATATAAAAGATCACAACAGTTAACAGTCTGTTGTTACCGCCATGCAGTCAAAAGACAAGATATATTCGAAAAAAAAACTGATAGAAGCTCTTTATTAGAATAGCCAATTAGACCTACAAGGTAATAGGAGACCAGAAGCTTGATGACAAGAAGTGAAGACTGGTGAATAAAAGGAAAATGGATAATTTAAAAGAAACACAATATCAGCTGTACTGAATATATTTTTTGCGAGAATAAGAAAGGAACCAGAGAATATTCAGGAGATATGCAATTGTTGAAAATCTTACTCAAACGTACTACTTCCAAAATGAATAGATAGAAATGGCAGCTTAAAAAACAGAATATAAGATCTGAGAAAATATAATCAAGCCCTTCTTTAAAGAGTGTCAACACTAAAGGAAGCTCTCTTGTCACACATGGGAAAAAAAAAAAAAAACTCCCTATATTGGGTTTTGGAGCATTTTCACGGAGTAAGATTTTGATTTTGAAGTTTCCCTGGATATGGTGCTATGAGTGCCACTGTTGACAGCAAGTTTTAAAAGAAAAAGAACACATTTATTCTACGAGATTCATGCAGGAGTAGACACACACAGCCTAGTGCTTGAGCTATACCCACACAGGGGCTTATATACTGCATGAAAAGGAATCAAGTTTTGCATAGTTGGGACCCACAGTCGGTGTCTGCAGCCTCTAATGCAGGGTTGGGCGGGCAGCACTCACTCACAAGGCCAGCAGCTCTCCATCCCACCTGGGCCACTGAAGATGTGGATCCTGCTCTGCAGCTCAGAGTTCCTCATTGTCCTGTTGGAACCATGAAGTTTGGGCCTGGGCCAAGCACACAATGTTCAAGAGGCACTGCAGCCTTCCCTAAGATGTCTCTTCTGAGAGAATGGACAGAGATGCCCAGCGCCTCATTACTCCTTTATCTGTGGGTACTAGGTAAGTCCAGAGACTCGTGTGCTGTTGGACCCAAAGGAACATGACTGCCACAGGGAAGAAAAGAGCTACCGTTGAGCTGAGATCAGCAGTGTTTAAAGACTTGAAGTGTTTAAAGGCTAGAAGCCACGAGAACAGCCGTCCCGGAGGATGCTTGAGCAAAGACTGCCCCGCTGTTGGTGCAGCCCTATATCCCTCTGCTGAATCCCCTGTTGTTATTCTGACTCGTTTCACTCGGTTTGGGATTCCTGCCGCAATTACAGTACCCTGCTCCTGGATTGTTGGTAAGATCAAGAGAGAACGCACGTAAAGCGCCATATACTAAACCCGGCATGTCATAAGCACCCAGGAAAGAGCGAAAAATCATGGAGCATTCTGCAGCAAGTAGAAGCAATAGGTTAGAAACCCACAGAGCAAAAAGGATAAATCTTAAAAACCTAGTTGAGGGAAGAAAGAAAGAGAAAGCTCTACAACGCAATACTGGTCTGTAGATTGATCATACAGGTCATGCGGTTTGCAAGAATATACACAAATAAGTAATACGCGTGCATTAGAACAATTACCCATGGGGGGCCCAGGGTGGCAGGGGAGCAGACAGAGAGAGAGCGAGAATGAGGAAGAAACACAAGCAAGCAGAACAGAGACTGGAAAACAGAACAATGCAAGTGTGCCAGGAACTGAGGAGTGTAATTAACGCAACTTCCTGCATCGGAGCTTAAAAATAAAAAGATAATAATAGTTATTATTAATACTCCTAGATCTTCCACATCCTTTCAACTGTAAAATGCTGGAATATCCTTCAGATGGCACCTTTCTTGAACTTGCTCAGGCAGGGGAGCGTTTTTCCCTCCGGCTTTCTGGGTGATTTAACACATCAGGGAACAAGTATATAAAAAGGCATGGTGCTCTCCCGTGTCGCCATTCTGGACTTCAGAGCGAAATTGCAAAGTCGGCTCTACACATGTGATTTCATCTATGAAATTAGGGCAAGGTGGGAAACTGACACAGAAAAAAAAAACGTGATTTATTTTGTTACTAACCCTCACAAGTAGAGGGTCAGATGGCTCTTTTTGCCCATTAGTTTAAGGCCAGCTCAATGTAACGTGGCTATTATCACATCCCTTCAAGAGCCCCGCTCTGGTCCAAAGTCTGCAGGAGCTGTGAGCATTCCCCACCTGCACGGACAGGGACACAGTGAGTAATTGTGGCATCTTGGTGGTGCAAACTCTCGCACTTAGCTTGATCAGTGCTGACACAGCAGAAAACAATGGATCGAAAAATGTTCGGATTACAAAGGTAACAGAAAGGAGTTGGAAAACGACTACTGGCCCAGCCTGAGAGGCTTGGCGGAGCCTTGCGCAGAACGGTATTTTTCCACTGACAGCTGAAAATGAGCCTGGCTTCAGGGGAGCTTTTTCCCTTCCTTCCTCAAGGCTACCTGCAATTCTAATGATCACTTCTCTTGGGAAGGCAAGAAAATGGATTTGGGGGTTGAGGTTTGGTGTTGCTCTCATCATCGGTTAGAGGACGGAAAATGTGCTTCCCCCACCAAGTGTTCTGCTTGTCACAATACTCTTCCTGACACGGCTGCATATGGTCTAGTGGGAGTAGTAAGGGAAGCACAGACATAGCAGCTCCCAAAGGAATCGTGTCCTACTGCAGCCAACAGTGCTGGCCACTCTCTCCTTTGATAAGACATCTCACCTCTGGCGCTTCGCTGACAAAGTCCTATCCTTGCTCTCCATTTGCCTCTCTCCATCTCCATCTGACCCTCTCTTTAATGGCTCATCCTGTTCAGCTCTCTGCTCCCACCGGCCGCATTAGAGATATTCGTGTGTGTGCGTGTGTGCGTGTGTATGTGTGTGTGTGTGTTGTCAGTCTCTGTGTACATTCATGTCAGAATCTGGAAATGGACATCGAATTTGAAACCAAAGCAGCACTTTGTCCCCTTGCCCTGGTTTTGGTCACAATATTTAATTTGACTTGGATTATAAATAAAATTCAAGGGAGGTTATGAAGTTTTGTGCTCATCAAAGGGGAGGTGAATTTTATTTAAGAGTCGAAGAAACCTATCTCTGTATGTAATTGTAAGGTTTAACCCCCAGCCAGTGAGGAGTTCACTGCTTCTGCTGTTGGTGGGTCTCAGTTTTCCTCACTCTTTCTGATTTCACCAGCTCTGACAGCTTGCACTTGGACTCCCATGTGGACCAGTCCTAATTCTCGAGGCCAGATGTGTGTGCACGCTCTGCCATTGTCTTCTGTGGGTCTCAGCATCACATTGAAGAGCTTGGGCTCTGGGGTCAGGCTGCCTGGGTTCAAATCCCAGCTCTTCACTAATCAGTTGGTGTGACCTTAGGTCAACTACTTAGTTTCTGGGACTCAGTGTCATCATCTGGAAGCTTGGGATGACAGTACTGAACTCACAGGGTTTCTGTGAAACTTCAATGGGAGTACTACACAGCCAGGCAAGGAGGAACCACTCAATAAGGACTCTGTTGGGGCACCTGGGTGGCTCAGTGGGTTAAAGCCTCTGCCTTCAGCTCAGGTCATGATCCCGGGGTCCTGGGATCGAGCCCCGCATCAGGCTCTCTGCTGAGCGGAGAGCCTGCTTCCTCCTCTCTCTCTGCCTGCCTCTCCGCCTACTTGTGATCTCTGTCAAGTAAATAAATAAAATCTTAAAAAAAAAAAAAATAAGGACTCTGTTGCACACATCCCACAAATCTTGCACATAATTTTAAGGGGTTTTCAAGATTACGAACAAACTCAAGTTCCTCAGGTCCAACAACTTCCTCTCTGCTTTGGTCTTAATAGTTCCGTCAGCAGCGCCGATCAGTCCCCCCTTAAAGAACCGTACCCCTCCTTTCTCAGGATTCCAGCGTTCCTGGGTTTTCCTCCTATTGCATTGGACTGACTTGGAATGACAAAGGACTCAGAAGCTGCTGAGCCTATCTGTGTGCTCCCGAGAACGATGACCTGACCCTATCCCATGGTTTTAAACACCTCTCATACACAAGAATCTCGGCTCTTCAGCCATCTCTCCCTTGAGACTCACCTGACTGCCAACTGGTGAATATCTAACACTTCTCAAGCCAGCATGTGCACAGCAGTCTTACTCTCCTCGGCATTTTCACACCTGTCCCCCCTCCAGGCCCCTCACATTGCCAAGAGTCCAGTCATGAGGTGTGTGTGTGGGTTGGGCCGAGGTGTGCAAAGGAAAGATGAGCAGTGCGCACATCCCCAGATCCTGCTGGCAAGTGCCGGAGTGAGGAGGAAGGCCTCAGGGAGCCAGGTGCCAAAGTACAATGCACATGACACAGGCAAGGTTAAGAGAGAAAGGCAGACGACATCAAGGGCTGTTAAGGACAAAACAACAGGGAATGTCCTGGGGTCCCCAAAGAACATGTGTTTGGCTATCTACGATTGAGCGCGTTTATGAGAAAGAAGTCTCTTTTCCTAAGAAAGGTTTTAAGAAAGTCAAGTGACAGGGAAGGTGGCCCAAAGGGGAAAGTCATCACAGATCCTTGAAATCAAATGTCACCTCCCAGTTCTCTAAATCTTCATGGTACTACGTAGATACATAAATCTCCCTTTTGAGTTTTTTTTTTAGTAGTTCCTAGAACCAACATGGGGCTCAAACTCATGACCCAGAGATTAAAAGTCCTGTGCCCTTCCAACTGAGCCAGCCAGGCCCCCCCCAAGATGTTTTAAAAGTATAAGATATTTCAAACATGCAGTTAATTGTTATAGACTAATGTTATAGGGATCTTTCTTCCTATACCTGGCTTTAATGTATGTTCCTTTTTAATGGTACCTGCTATGTGGTCCCACGCTTTTATTATTTCACTTTATTTCCTTGTATTACAGGAAGTGTCTTGAGGGCAGGGGTCACTCTCCCTTTGTATCTTGGAAACAACTTAGACAGTGACTTTCACACATTAGGTCCCCCCACATATTTGCTGAATTGACTTGTGTTCTTGAAAGACCCCAGAAACCTTCAGGAAAAAGGAATGTGTGCTAAGCAGCATACACCATTCCTACAGATTTGAGGCTCTGCAGCTATTTTAAGGTATATGAATTCAGAAGGAATTACTGTAAGTGAAAATAGGACAGTGGCTGCATCTCGTGGCATGTAACAGTGAAAATATATTTCATTTGCTGACATCCTTGCCTAATGTTTCTGATTCTGGAATCAAAGCCATAGGCAACCCAAATCCCAGCTCTCCCAGTAGGCAGTCAATTTCTGTGCCCTCCTCGATACTAAGCACATCTGATTTATTAAGAAAGATGGTTAGCCAATAACAATAATTTACTGTCAGCTCTAGCGGGTTTATTAGACAATGTTTACACCCTTTGTTGAGTCCCAGTTGCTTTGTCTTCTGCCCTAACGTGCCTCTTAACCCGCTACAAATCCAGAAAAGTGGTATATTGCCTGATGTATTAGGATTCCTACCATGTTACTCCTTGACACAGAGCTACGTCAATGACTCATCAGAACCCGCAGAATTCCCAGAAGAATGTGCTGTATATCATAGTAAACAAGACCTTTAATGGGAGTTTCAAGCTTCCCAGGTAGGGTGACAATGGTATTGGGATCGTCCTGGATGGACGAGTAGATCCAACTGTTGTAGATCAAGTGATGTTTTTAATCACTTAGCGTTCCCTTCTCACTCCCTGGGTTTAGATGATAAGTTATATGGTCGCCCTATTGATCCCCGTACCTCAACTTTTCACGTCACCTGACTGCCTTACGTGGCTGGACTTCCCTTTTTCTAATTTGTGCAGTGTCCTGACATATGGGTAACAGAACACTCTCTGCGTGGCGAAAGGGAACCACACTAGAAATCACAAACAAGGCTCCATTTCTGGCAAGCTTTACCAACATAACACCAACTAAAATAAATCCGTTCACCCAGATGTTACCATCCCAAGTTGTGATGAAAACACCACTGCCTTTCCCCGGGGAAAGAGTAAGCCACCACAAACAGTAGGAACTAAAACTTCAAAAATGTAGTATAAATGTTCACCACTGAAAGGACAGGATTCCGCTGGCTGAATTTAAGTCAAAACCAGCTTAAATTTTTAAAACCACAAAATCTACGGGGGCTTTTTATTAGACACAGAATTTCTCCCTCTTTTATTTCATCTGCATCAGCTCCAAAACAGAAAAATAATACAGCATTAGAATAACATGGAGTTATAACTATATTTTCAGCCCGGCAATTTCAGTCCAATTTCCAGCAGTAACGTTCATTAGAATCAAACATTTCCTAGATGGTTTAAAAACACAATGAAAATCTGGCACTTTGGGAGCTTATGTGAATACAGCTTTAACTTCTTATTTTCGGAGAAAAATGAGATTTAACATTAAAAAACTAAAGCAATATCCCCAAAGCTTCTTAAAAAAAAAAAAAAAAAAAAGGAAACTCAACTTGCTGTACACATTAAATAATTCAAATCGGTGATCCTTTGAAGCCCTTAGCAATGCATGAACCAATGGGGGCAAGCAATCTAATACTTCGTGCATTTAGGGGACTGCATTAGAAAGACTTTAAGTCTGTTTCTGCTTTTATAAATGCAAATGTATGCAGAGCAGACAGATTGGGATCTGTACAATTTAGCAATGATCAAAACTTGTAATTTTTGAAAATGGGACAGATGTCCAGACTAGTTTTATTAAGATGCTTCTTATTGAGGAAGAAACCAAACAAACAGTCCGATTCTACCTCCTCCTTAAAAAGGAAACACATAAACAATGCTACCACCAATTAGGATAAGTTACATATCATCTTGTTTCTTTCATAGACTCCTAAAGTTGAGAGGCAGCTTAGGGTAGTAGAATAAATATCTCTAGAATGTTATCACTGCATTACTCATCCTTCTGTCCCTAAGACACAGAAATGGGAGGGGGGAGATATTTCCTCATTCAAGGACCAGCAATAGACTCAAGGTTAACGTAGAGGTCAGCTAGATCTCTGGTTCTGTGTATCATGCTCTCCTTGAACTACAGACAAGAGAGCGACCTAGATGAAAAGCGAGCAGTAAATATGTGCCGCATCAATGTCCCTCACTTTATTCACTCAAAACCTGCTGAGTGCCCGTCATCTTCCCATCCTTGGAACACCATAGCTCCCAAGGTTTATCTGATGATGATGAGGGCCTACAACGTACCAGGCAGTGGGGAAATAGAGGTGAAAACATAGTTATTTGCCCTCAAAGGGCCCATAGTTCTGGTGGGAAAAACAGTTATTAAAACAGGGTGCTAAGCTACTGAGTATTTACCCTAAAGATACATAGTGATCCAAAGGGGCACGTGCACCCCAATGTTTATGGCAGCGATGTCCACAATAGCCAAACTATGGAAAGAGCCTAGATGTTCATCCACAGTTGAATGGATCAAGAAGATATGATACACACAGACACACAGATACACGCATACAAATGGAATATTATGCAGCCATCAAAAAGAAAACTAAATCTTACCATCTGCAATAACGTAGATAGAACGAGAAGGTATTATGCTAAACAAAATAAGTCAATCAGAGAGGGACAATTGTCATATGATCTCACTGATTTGAGGAATATTGAGAAACAAGACAGAGGATCAAAGAGGAAGGGAGGGAAAAATGAAACAAGATGAAACCAGAGAGGGAGACAAACCTTAAGAGACTCTTGGTCTCAGGAAACAAACTGAGGGCTGCTGGCGTGGAGGGGGTTGGGAGGGATGGGGGATGGACATGAGGGAGGGTATGTGCTATGGTGACCGCTGTGAATTGTTTTTTGTTTTTTTTTAAGATTTTATTTATTTATTTGACAAACAGAGATCATAAGTAGGCAGAGGCAGGCAGAGAGAGAGGAAGGGAAGCAGGCTCCCGGCCGAGCAGAGAGCCCGATGCGGGTCTCAATCCCAGGACCCCAGGATTATGACCTGGGCCGAAGGTAGAGGCTTTAACCCACTGAGCCACCCAGGCGCCCCATGCTATGAATTGTTTAAGACAGATGAATCACAGGACCTGTACTCCTGAAAGAAATAATATATTATATGTTAATAAAAAATAAAAATAAATAAAATGGGGTATAAGTATGGTAATTAACGTATACATGAAGTACCATGACAACTAAGACAAGGATGGATTCGCTCTGACGGGGCCATCAAAAAAGACTTCATTATTAAAAACTTTGAGTCTTAAAAATTGCTGGGTGGGGGTGCCTGGGTGGCTCAGTGGGTTAAACCGCTGCCTTTGGCTCAGGTCATGATCTCAGAGTCCCGCATCAGGCTCTCTGCTCAGCAGGGAGCCTGCTTCCTCCTCTCTCTCTCTCTCTGCCTGCCTCTCTGCCTACTTGTGATCTCTCTCTGTCAAATAAATAAATAAATAAATAATCTTTAAAAATAGAATTGCTGGGTGGACACAGGAAATAGCCACCTTCTGGGCAGAGATCAAGTACAAAGGAACAAAGAGGCAACTGGGAGAGGAGAGGCATTGAGCTCGTGTGCGTTGGATCAGACCACCACTGAAGAATGTCTACATGCCAGGCAAGGTGTGAGCACCAGGGAAATAGTAAAAACTAAGATGGTCCTGATCATACTTTATCCTGTAGGTGCTATAAAGAGTTTAAACAGAGCAGTGACACAATCAGCTATATTTCAGAATAGCTACTCTGGTTGGAAGGTGGAGAATAAAGGCTTAAGAAGGGACTGGAGGCGAGGAAGCCCAGGTATGGCGACTGCAATAGCCGTGGTAAGAGATGATAAGGGCCAGGGATACGCCAGTGACCCTAGGCTGGAGAAAGGACGTCTGGTCATGGGATGGACTCGACTAAGCAAGTCCACCGTTCAGCCTCTGCGTTTTCAGACAGCCCCGGTGGCTACAGGGTCCATCTTTACCCTGAGCTGGAATCAGAGTCATTCCAATTGCCATGTGCTGGCCTAGTTGTGCACTCTGGAAAAATTCAGACATGACAGGTCCTCAAATAGTGGGTCTGTGTTCATGCTTGATTGCTACCAGTGAAATTCAGATAAAATATTTATATTCCTCTACAAACAAAAGAGCAGACTGAGGGCATACATTCCAAAAGCTTGTTAAGTCCCCTGCCTGGAGAAGCTAAGGGAGAGAAGATGGTTTTTTAAAATCTATTTTTTTTTTTTTTACACACTTCAGCTTCATAGATGATTGCTAGATTTTAAAATCTTTCACTTTACTAATTACCCCTCTTCTTATCTTTCAAACTCAACAAACAAAAGGGAAAAGTGTTTCTTCATTGAAGAGAACAAGATTTGGCCATTCCAAGGCACCCAGACGTCTGGTCAATGGCTAGTATTTTCCATGAACTAGGGACCGGAGAGGTCAGTTATTAATAGTTTGACAAACCTACTCTCTGTTCTTGCACCTTAGAAATCCTACCTTTTGAAGCTACCACTAGAGGCCTACAGACCAAATAATTTTCTTGAATTTCTATCTAAAGCTGTAGAGTCCTTCAGCCCAGTTCCATCTCCAATGCCAGACCAAGATGGTGAACAGAGACATATACCCCTACACTGCAGGTCTTGGTCAACCAGAAGTCTGTCTATGACGCAGGAAGGCTTTTCTATTCAGGGAGGCCAGGGATTAATATACTACTGAGTTTTGTTCAGGAAAATATAACTTAAATTTTTTTTATTATGGAAGTTTTCAAACATACAAAAAAGCAAAGAAAAAAGTAAAATGAAAGTAAAATGAACTCACATGTTGCTTTCTTTCACATTCAACATATCAGCACTTGAACCCACTTGCTTCCTTCTCCTCTTTTTCTTCCATCTTTTCTTCTCCCTCCCTCTCTTCTTTCCTCCCTCTTTTCCTTGCTGTAGTATTTTTAAGCAAATATCTTACATCATGCGATTCTACACTTATATTTCAGAGTAATTCTAAAAAGCGACATGTTCTTGTACAACCACAATACTATTATTTTTTTCTTTTTTTAAGATTTTATTTATTTATTTGACAGACAGAGGTCAGAAGTAGGCAAAGAGAGAGAGAGAGGGGAGGAAGCAGGCTCTCCGCAGAGTGGACAGCCCGATGCGGGGCTCAATCCCAGGACCCTGAGATCATGACCTGAGCCGAAGGCAGAGGCTTTAACCCACTGAGCCATCCAGGCGCCCCACAATACTATTATTAAACCTGACCAAATGAATAATAATCCTCTCACATCATCTAATTCCCAGTTTCCAGGAAAGTTTTAGAAGTCATAAGGCTAGAGATGTCTATGCCACAGATTGCCTTCATCGATTATCAAGCAATTTTTCTTTATACTCAGCTTAAATGTTCATCCTATTACTGCATATTATACTCATGTATCACGCTAAATAATTAATCTTCCTTTTTAATGTTTACACATTTCAGATATTTGCATACATTTAGCTTGTTTTTCCTTAGTCTTTGCTTAGCTGAGCTATACATATTTAATTCTTTTAATCTTTCCTTATTAATCAATGCCATCAGCCTCTTAATCATTTTGGAGCTTTGCTTTGAACTTCGTCCAGCTGGTTTCCATGAGCCTGGTAATGAGTAGCCCAGAACCAGATGCAGCATTCCAAGAGCAGTGTCGCCCAAATCAAACGGCTCCCCGTTTCTTCTGTGAATGCTCAATCCCAAGCCGCAAGAGCCTTATTTTCTGTCCTATTATAACAGAAACAAATGTCTTGTTTTCTGCTTTTATGCCCAGTTATTTTTTGGCATTGCAGCACGTGTTTCATTCCTCCCACGAAACATCTGTGCTTCAGATCACTTTTCTCCAGATGTAATACAAACAGTATTTGGGAAGCAGAAGAGGACAGAGACACAGCTCTGCCAAGCTGGCTGGCTATGCGACCCTCCGTGAGTCACGTCATCCTCACGCCACTGAAAGCTCTTCACCTAAATGACAAGTGAAGACTGATCCCTCCGACATCACGGGATTGCTGGAGGGTCAAATAAGATGATAGGAATGCAAAAGGTTTACTAACCTGCGACATGTGTGTTTGTGTTTGTGGGTGTGTAAATATAGAGATTTAATACACCTTAGTACACTTAATATACAAAAGGCAAGCATCGGCGTTCTCTAAAGGCTTCTACTTACATCAGTAGCCTAGTGCACCATTTAATTATCTGTACTGTCAGGAGTTCTTTGTTTTAGCTCAAGTCTTCCTACCAAAACAGTATCTTATATAGCATTGTTTGAAATGTATTCTATGAATTCATAAACTATGAGAATTTCAGGTTTATTCTTCTCCTACATATAAACCAGATATATGGCATTTGCTTCTGTTTACTAAGTTCTAAGTCATGCTAAATGCTTTACTTAAATACTTACTAATTTAGACTTCAGAATTCTATGAAGTAGATGCTATTAATATCCCCACTTGACACTTGACAGATGAGGAAACTGGGGCTCAGAAAAGCTAATTAACTTGCCTAAAGTTAATTGTGGGTGAAAAGCAGTAGAGCTTGGATAAACCTACAGCCACGAGCATGATTTAATATTTAATATTTCACATGATTGCTGCGAATCCTCAACTATAGATGAAATTCCGTAAACCTACTATGCGGCAGACACTGGAGAGAAGCGAGAAGGCATGGCTCCTTCCATGAGGTTGTTTGCTCACAACAGATTAAAAAGGAACAAGGCATAATGGTTGTTGTTAGCACAGGCAATTACACCAGTTACCCAACACCCAAGAAAATACTACTCTTATACCAAATTTCAGATTCATTCCCTTTAGATAAACTATCTGATGGCTATTGCTAATCATTTTGCCCTCCAATTTTCTGGCCCTCAACTCTCTAATAAATAAATTGAATAATGTCAATTTTCCTTTAAACTGTTCACTCAAACATCCCTTATCTGATGATACTCTGGCTTGGAGATCTTTATTATCTCAGCCCTGGATGAGTGCACCAGACTCAGTTCTAGCTGGGCTCTCTGCCTCCTGTTTCAACCTCTTCAGTTCCTGCCACACATCACTGCCAGATTAATCTCCTTAAAATAAAGCTTCCATATAAACCAGTCCCTCCCCTGAAGCTTTATTCATTTCTGGCTTTTAAGGTTCCAAACGACGTAATGCCAACCACAGAGTCATTTTTCCTTTCCTCACTGCATACGCCTTGTACACTGCCCTCTTTGCTGGAACTACTCTACTGCCCTGAACTCCTCCCCTTAACTCTTTGAAAATTATCTCTTCTTCAAGGTTCCCGTCTTCTTGCACCTATCCTGATCACTAGACATCCTCTGTTCTCGCTCCTCTGTTCTTATTAGGAGCTTAACAGATGTTTGCAGAATTATTTATTGCTCCATTAAACATCACTAGCAATTTTTGGGAATACTATTCATTGATACTCATGTATTGTTTTGAACCATATTTTTTTATATGTAGTCAGTAAGCAAAGTAATTAAGTGAAACTTCTTAAAGGCCTGGATTATGTCTTCAAGACTTCTGTATGCTATACATTGTTTCCCCAGGCAAAGGTACTCATATCTGACAAGTAACATATTTATCTATTTTAATATTTTATTTATTTATTTGACAGACAGAGATCACAAGTAGGCAGAGAGAGCGAGGAGGAAGCAGGCTTCCCGCTGAGCAGAGAGTGCGATGTGGGGCTTGATCCCAGGACCAATATGGGATCATGACCTGAGCCAAAGGCAGAGGCTTTAACCCACTGAGCCACCCAGGTGCCCTGACAAGTAACATATTTAAATTATATAAGGCAGAACACCTATTCATCACCTTTAATTTTTTTTTAAATTTATTTTGACAGAGAGAGATCACAAGTAGGCAGAAAGAGAGGGGAAGCAGGCTCCCCACTGAGCAGAGAGCCTGATGTGGGGCTCGATCCCAGGACCCTGAGACCATGACCTGAGCTGAAGGTAGAGGCTTTAACCCACTGAGCCATCCAGGCACCCCATCATCTTTAATTTTTAAAAATATTTTATTTATTTATTTGAGAGAGAGGATGAGAGAGAGCACACAAGCAAGGAGAGGAGGTAAGGGAAGAGAAGAAGTCGACACTCTATTGAGCAGGGAGCCTGACACGAGGCTCGATCCCAGGACCCCAGGATCATGACCTGAGCTGAAGGCAGACTCCTAACTGACTGAGCCACCAAGACGTCTCTATTTGCCATCTTTGGATCATATGGGCAATTCCATGAGCCAAAAGATTATTAATGACAAGATATCTGGCCTCTAAGTTACTAAGGCATTAATTTGGAGTTAGAAAGCTGGAGAAAATATAAAAGCATCACTTAAGGTTCTGCTTGCACTTAAGATACAGCAAGCTTCAAAGGGGTGTCAGTCCCATCCTAATAGCGAGAAAAAGCTGGATAACTTTTTGAGCCTAACAGAGAAGTAAATGAATTCAAGTGGGAGACAAGCTCCTCTGACAAGCAATGGGAAACTGAATTGTTTCACTCCTGGCACAGTACAGAAGAGGCAGTCATCAGAAAAGCAGGTTAAGATGAAAACAAATGAAACTGTAATAAATTCTTAAAGGCCAAGAGTGATAGCTTAGGAATTTGGAGAGTCTCAGACACAAAGGAAGGCACTTCTTAGTTTTACCATGGGTCTCCATCTATAAGCAAGACTTGGGCTGGGCAGGAGACCTGAAAGAGACCCTGTGGGTGGCACAAAGTAATGAAACCCACCCCCTACATGACCCCTTCCCTCACGTGAAGCAAAAGCCATAAATTTTGCAGGGAGAGACGAGGCCCAGGCAAAGATACATTTGCCTTTGGCGGCAGAGCAGAAACAAAAGCTGCCTGCCACTGTGGGAAGGGGCAAAAATGAACTTGGTTCAGGATGCTGTGCTGATCCTAAGCAGAGATCTGTGACCCTTGGTGAAGGGGCAGAATTGTTGAAAAACTCCACCCCCCAAAGTCCAGGAGCACAAGGCCCAAGATTGTGAGGCTGGTGTGAGAGAACCAAGAAACACTTCCTTGAAGTAACAGCAATTTCCCTCTGAGAGAGGTGAAAAAGCATGGGTCAGATTCCTTCTGTGGCACAGGTAGAAAGGAATTGTTGAAATGTGAGCATGCAGGGGAAAACAGAAAAACCCTTCCACAATCCATGTGACCACTAAACAAAGCAGCAGCAGCAATTAGAAGGCTGGTGTGTGGATAGTCAGATTAACAACAAACCCAAACCTATCCTGACTACTGACTACAGTGCCCCAACACCCAATCTAATGGTTGAAGAGGAGATGTGTGTCCATTTCCAGATGTAAATACTATGTAGCTCAGTCTGTTTTATGCACAATATTTGGCATTCAATCAAGAAATATGAAACACACACACACAAGTAAGGAAAGACAATTGACAAAGTAATTAAGAGAACTAGACCAAGATATGGCCCAGATGTTAGAACTATCAGACAAAGACTTTAAAATAACTTTAATATGTTAATGGACCTAGTGGAAATGCACAACATGCATGAACAGATAGGGAATTTCAGTAGAAGGATAAAAACCAGAAAAAAAATCATTAAATGAAAATGCTAGAATTAAAAACATATCAGTGATGAAGAATTTCTTCAACAGGTGTATCACCACACCGCACTAACAAAAGAATTGGTGAAACTGAAATATAACTGTATTGGCACACATATTATGGCATACAAATATAAATACTGGCACACAGGTATCAGATGCCTGAAAGAGCAGGGCATCCAATACCTGTGTGCCAATATCAAATGGTTGAATATAATAGTAATTTGAGTCCCAGGAGAAAAAAGAAAGCATGGAGTAGAATAAATATCTGAAAAGATAATGGCTGAGAATTTTCCAGAACTGACGAAAGAAAACAAACTGAAAATGTAAGAAATTCAGAGTCCCAAAGAGTAAATACAAAGAAAACCACACATAGACATATCAGAGTCAAACTGCTAAACACCAAAAATAAAACCTTGTAGGCAGACAGAGAAACTACGCAAGTCAGAAGATAATTAAATGACATCATTAAAGTGCTGACTGAAAAAAAATAAAAGGTTAACCAGCCCAGATTTATATGCCCAGCAAAAATAGCTTTCAAAAATGTAGGTGAAATAAACATTGTTCAGTCAAAAGCTGAGAGAATTTACTGCTGTCATATCTGTGTTAAAAGAGATATTAGGAGCATCTGGGTGGCTCAGTCAGTTAAGTGTCCGACTCTTGATATTAGTTCAGGTCATGATCTCAGGGTCCTGAGATCGAACCCTGCACTGGGCTCCACACTCAGTGGGGAATCTGCTTGGGATTCTTTCTCCTGCTCCCTTTGCCCCACCCCCTGCTCACATGCTCTTTCTCTCAATAAATAAAGTCTTCAAAAAAAATAAAAGATATTAAAGGAAGTTACTCAGGAGGAAGAAGTATGATAGCAGTAAAAATTTGGTTCTACATAAGAAAAATGAAGAACATTAGGATATAGAGAAATAGGAAAGATTTTTTTTTAATCTCTTAAAGATGGCTGTAAGTCTAAAGCAGGGGTCAGTAAGCTACAGCATCAGGGTAAATGTTATTTTATTGGAACATAACCACACCCGTGCATTTATATGTATTGTCTATGGTTGCTTTCACGCTACAGTGGCAAAAGTGAGTAGCTGTAAGAGGAACCATATACCTGCCAACTCTGAAATATTTATAATCGCATTTTTTGCAGAAAAATTTGCTGAACCACAGTTTAAAGTAATAAAGTAAAAGCAAAAAACAACAAAAATAAAAGCCCAATATATTATAGGGTTTATGTCATATGTTTAAGTAAGATGTATGAAAAAGGCACAAAAGATAGGAGATAGGAAATGGAAAGTTGTATTGCAAAGTTTCTACATATGAGGTGGTATAATGAAGATAATTTGTGATAAACTGAAGATGTATCTCACAAATCCTCCAGCAAACACTAAGACATTTTTAAAAGGGGTAGAATAAGCAAAAAATGAGACAGAATGAAATATAATGGAATACAAAAAAAAAAAATTCAAAGCTGAAAGCTTATCAAATGCCCATCATTCAGTAGAATCAATAAAGGGTGGTCTATTCACCTAATGGAATACTGAACAATAATGAGAATGAGTAACTTACAACCATAGGCAACAAGATGGCAGAATCTCCTAACTGTAATCTTGAGCAAAAGAAGTCAGACATCAAAGAGTATATATTACACGCTGTTTATATAAATCATGAAAGCAAATTAATAAGCTATGTTCGAAATGATTACCTTGGTGGTAGGGTGAGGGTCAGTGGCAGTGACTGAAAGAAAACTTTGGAGGGCTTTTGGCGGACTAGAAACATCCTGTTTCTTGATTTGGTTGCTGGTTACACATGTGTCTGCTTTTTGAAAATTCATCAGTCTATACATTTATGGTATATGCAGTTTACCATATAGATATTATCAGTTAAAGTAAAAAAACATATTGAAACTATATTTAAATATATATATATATATACATATATATATAAATAAACTAAAATCTGATGAAAGAACAAGATAACACACAAGAGGCATTTTGGGAAAAAGGTGATATTCTGGAACTTTTCTAAAAACACAATAATCATTAAAATGAATATATAGGTAAAGAGTAAACTAAAATGGCAGAAGGAATTCATTATCTGGAAAAAATTCCAGGAAATCCCCCAAGCTCTAGCACAGAGGGACAGAGATAGAAAATATAAGAGTAATTAGATACATAAAACAAAATGAGAAGATAAGACATAATCTAATCTGACAACTGGGTGGAAGAGATGCAGTATTCAAAGAGATGAAGAGTGAGAATTTGATGAACAACATGAAAATTCAGGTTACAAGGAATGAGTTTCTGAACATAATAAATACACATTTATTTTAGACTCAGTTCTTAGACAAGTCCATCCCTTTGTTTCAAAGATAAGAAAATGGAAGCCCCAAAAGATTGAAGTGATTTTCCTGGATTAAAAAGCTGATTAATAACAGATAAAGAAGTGATCTTAATATATTTTAAGAGTCATAGATAAGAAGGTATAGTTATTTCTGACTTTAACTTTCCTGCTGGTATCACCATTTACAACAGCAATCCGAAATATTCCTGTTCATAGAATTTAACTCAAACTGAAAATACAAAGGCATTACTGATTCAAACACCACATAATAAGTATTTAATGAATGATACTTAATAATTAGGCCAGACCAGGGCTGCCCACATATAGTATAAAGAAATGGTTTTAAGACAAGTCTTCTACAGATTTGACTACAAGGCCATCACAATGATTTCAATACATAAACTATCTATTATAGCCTCATATTTAAATTTTTCAACATTTTAGAGTGCTTTTTGAATTACATTTTCTCTATTATATACATAATGACAGAAGGTAAATTACTTTCTTCCTTTGAAATAGAACAACTCACTATCGAAATGAACCTCTAAGTGCCACTGTAAGTCTGATACAAATTTCAAACTGGTCAGGAGTATAAAATGTACTGAAGACCTGATATAAAGCACTCTTTATTTTATTTTACAAAATTAATCATTTCTGATGATGGATTAATAGCTTGTATTAATTCAAGTATTTAAGAAGAAAAGATTTAGTCAGTATAGGAAAATGTGAGTTTAGCCCTTATTCAAATTTTATCACTTTGAATTAGCAGAGAGTAAAATCTGTATTATTCTAAAGTTCAAAAACTTTAAAATCATAAGTAAAATAATCCTAGGACCACCTTCTAAGACAAAAGTTTTCAGAAATAAAAAAATCTAAAGTGTAAAAATTAAGTACTTTGGTATATTCTAGGCTGAAACATTTTCAGGAAGTCCTTTTACTTAAAAGCAAAACAACTTTATCATATCACTAAACTTTAGGCCTAGAACTACATAATGAAAAAAACAAAACAGTTGGTACGTAAATGCTAGACTTTCAGAAGAAAATGAATTTATTGATGAGTCTTGAACCTTTCAGAGCATCTTGATCAGTTTCAGCTGTTTATGACAATTAAGAATATTTTAAAGTTAAAAAATTTTAACTATTCATATCATAAATCTGACAACTATATAAGGGGAATAGTTACTAAAATTAATTAGCAAATATAGCAAAAATGAAAAATGAAATGAAAATTAAAAAGACAACAGGCCATGAAAATACTTCTACCGAGTATTTACTACATAAATAACCCATACAAATGTATAAAGAAACCATGAAGACATTTATTTCTAAAATGAAGAGAGCATACGAAAAAGTAACAAAAAAGCAAATAAGAGCAATTTTTTATACTTACTAAATTAGCAACAATATATATAAAACCCCTATCCAAAGCTGTAAACTTTTAATCAACTGATAAACTCAAATGGTGCCACTGTAAAATGTTGTAACTCACTGGGAAAGTAATAAGGCAAACATATTAAGAGCCATAAAACTGTTCTTATTATTCCACTTAATAATCCCATTCCCAGGAATTGATCCTAATAAAATTGAAAGTAAGTGTTCAGCAATAAGGAAATGGCTTAAATAAATTCAATACGAAGTAATATGATTAATAAAAACTAAATACAAATAGAGTCTGATGATCATGAAATGAAAAAATAGTCCATTAGAAAATCTAGGTGTCAAGACGGTGATCACATCAACAAAAAACCAGGGAAACAGGAATACAAAATTAAAGCTCTCAGGTCACTGCATCAGGATGGTGAGGACCCGTGGGTCATTTTTCCATTTGGCAAAACTTCCTTCAGTATTTTCAATATTAAAAAAAAAAAGATAAAATCTCTACTCTTCACTAGTAAATGACATGTCAGTTTTTAAGTCGAGAAAGAGGACACAAACCCCCATCGTTCTCTAAAACCGGAATTGTCCTCTATTTGACCTTAGTGGGCACTGCAGAAAGAAATTCTGGAAGCCACGCCGTTCCAGCAGGCCGGAGGCCAACACCGCCACCTGCAGTTGATACGGACGGCAGGGCACAAGATGTGAATAAGTAAAACTGTAAACTTTCAACTTATAACCCTTGAGTGTTTGGTATCTTATGTTACTGTATCAGGAGAGCAAACTCTTTTCCTTATAGTTTTGTGTGTTGTACATACTTAGAATTAGTTTTAATATTTTCATTTGAAATACATTGCTGCGGGGTACCTGGGTGGCTCAGTCAGTGAAGTGTCTGACTCTCGACCTCAGCTCAGGTCTTGACCTCAGGGTTGTGAGTTCAAGCCCCGTATTGGAGCCTATCCCGCTCCCAGCATGGAGCCTACTTTAAAAAAATAAATAAATAAAATACCAATTGCCAATATGATGAAAATGCTCTGCTGAAGCATATAACTTTTTATATTGAATTTATATTAGACTAACTACAAATAAAATCACATTAGTTTACATGTTTAAATTTTTAAGTTAGCAGTTGAGACACCTTTAAAAAGAAAAGCCTTCCATAAAAACCTAGAAACTCCTATTTATGAAATTTCCAACTATTCTTCCTTTAGAAACTATATTTATCTGAATCAGTGAAGCAGGATTTGGACAGCTCTAAAGACTGGCCACATAATATATTGCTTTCCCATAATAAAAATATAAAGCACTCATTATATATGAAATTTGCATTTTTATAACATGACTATGTTTTCAAAATTATGTTAAAAACGGACCTGGAACTTTCAGTAAGCTATTTGAAGGAAAGTGTCTGAGAGACGCCTAGGTGGCTCAGTTGGTTGAGCATCTACCTTCGGATCAGGTCATGGTCCCAGGGTCCTGGGATGGAGCCCCGCATCACATCGGGGATGAACAGGGAGACTGCTTCTCCCTCTGTCTCCCCCGTCCTGTGCTTGAGCTTTCTCTCTCCCTCTCATTTCTTTTTAAATGATCTTTAAAAAGAAAATGAGAATAGCTGCTTTTAAAATATTTAGAGCAGAAGAGAGTAAATGGAAATTCAGAGCAGCTACCTCAATATCTACAAATGTAATTTGAAACAGCAAACTAAAAAAAAAAAAAAAAGAAAGAAAGAAAGTAAAGAAAAACCAAAAACCAGTGTCATGGGGATTAATGCCCCGTATAGGTGTAAATACTAAAAAATAGAGAAAAGAAATTCTAAACTGAAGACACATTCTTTAGCTTACTTTTAAAAAATTATGCTACTTAATAACTTGGTACAGGGTGGTTTACTATCTTGATGAAATCATCAGGAAAGATCACACAAATCCAAAATATAAGCCACAGGGCTGTCCTTTGCACTCATAGTAGAGGTGAATCTAATTAAATCTTTAGTCTCCTATTTATATTTACATTCTGTTAGTGGTAGCAGCAATAATCTAGTTACAAATATTTATTATAAAAGTTTATTAGTTTCTGAGATCTAAACAAACATACCTATTACCAGGGTAGTACAGCCTTATCAAATAAATGTTCTCAATAACTGTAAACTTCAAAACATGAGTTAAATAATGGCCTTTTCAAACATAAGGAATTCAATACAACAGAACCACTAGAAAGCCAAAATAAAGTCAAAGTAACACTAATTTACATTCACTTTTGTGACACCAAAGAAACACGTAGCTTGAGTTTCCTTTTTCTTTGATTAGAGTATGTGCTCAACTTTTTCCGGGAAAAGACTTTGAAGAAAGATCAAAATCAGAAGATCTGATTTTCCTGAATCCAATCTAACAACATAATAACATCCTAAAAGAACACTTCGTAGTAAAGCAAAGAACCGAACGAACCGCAAGCTTATTTATAATGAGCAGATAAAGTGTACACGACAGAAACTGTAAATGATGGACGTTTCTCTTCACACACAAAAAAATCATGCGGGGGAGAGGGGGAGACATAGTTGTCTTTTGCACGTAGCTTGTCATTCTGCACACAGGATTCAAATGTCAATCAAGAAATGATGACAATCCCAAACCAATCTTAAGATGTCTTAATGACATCATCTTCTCCCTTTGTCTCACTCAGAGTTATATATTCACAGCTCAAAACTTGTTCATTAGAATCCTCAGGTTTTGATTTCTTAAGTGCCAGCTCTGCTGGGAGAAGTGATGAGCAATGTTCCAGAGACTGTGCAATGTCATCAATCGTCCATTTGTCTTCGGGAAGGGCATGCTCTTCTAGTGTAAATGGTCCCTGTTTGGTTCGGGTCAGCTCTAGGACATTGGCACAGGAAGAGAGTTCTACAGCAACAAAAGGGGAAAAGAAAATCCACAGGGGAAATGATTCAGTATTTCATAGTCATGATGAGGTTCAAATGACAGAAGATCTTGATTCAAACCTCTCCAAACCATCCCACATGTAAAACTGTAATAATCTAATCTAAGAACCAAGAGCTTTGAGATTAACAAATGATAAAGTAGCAAAATAATATTTATTAACTCACCTTAGCACTGCTTTACAGTCTACGAGGAACTGGCACATACTTTTCTTATTTAGCCATGAAGCAAGCCCATGAGGTAACCATTACTCTCATCTGCAGATGACGTCATCTGGCCTGTCCAGTGCCACAGCTGCCAGCAAAGGGCAGAGCTGGAATTGCAGCCTTCTAGCTGTTTGCAAGACAGTGGCTTCCAGTTTTATTTATTTATTTTTTTTTTACTTCTATCAATGAAAGTACCTTTTAGAAGGATAAATCTTTTCATCTTATCCCTTTGCGTTAAAATATATCTGAAATAATGTTGGTTCTTACACTGATTATTCCCATCTTCATTTCCTGCTCCTCGCTTTCTCTTTCTCTTCTACTACAAGCATTTCATGGCAGCTGGTGAGGCTGATAATTGTATGCCATAAACCTTCAATGCTTCTGAAGCTGAAGGCAGCAAGAGTACAGTTCCCTAAGGCCAGCACTCAGATATGAAAAATAGAAAATTCCCTCTTCCCATCAAAAAAGAATATTACTCTCTAAATGATAATTCATAATTCATCTTTATGCTTACCTTTGCCAATGTCACTGACCAAGCTTCTGATATAAAAACCTCCTCCACATTCAACATCTGGAATGTTAACAGTGACATGGTAAATTGCTAACCTCCTATGAAATCCACTTTACATAGAAATGATGCCCTAAACAAATGTAAAAATGCACTATGCAAACAATCGAGTGATAAAATATTTATGTGCTGAAACATAAATTATTCATCCAATAGCATATGTGTTTGTGAGATTGAAAAGTCAGAGTGTAGAGAAAGCAAACAGCAGAAACTCATGAACACATTTGAAATGAACTGGCAAGTCACACCAACGTTAATACTACAGCCTTGTTCATTTAATAGGTTTTAAATAGTTTAGAAATCTCAGCTTTGCTATTATGAGCTGTACATATAAAAAATATTTTCAGATTTGTATACCTTGTTCACTTAATTGGTTTTAAACAGTTGGACATCTCAGCTTTGCTATCAAGAGCTGTAGATTTTTATGATATTTTCAGATTTACACGCTCAACAAATACATCAAACCAAATCCCTTATCAGGGACAGTAATTATGTTTGGGAAAATACACTACATTGAGAGCTCATTCGATTTAAATGTTCTCTTGGAAATATTCCTAAAGAAATCATAAAATAACTAAAATTACACAATGTTCCAGAATGAATGCATATCTAAACATCTTCACACAGAATATTACACATTTACTGGTTAAGAGCAAGACTCTGGATTATTTTTATTCATCCACAAGATATCCTGAATTTCCACAGAAAAGAACTATACTGCTTATAGTCTTATCATACAAAAAAAGCTACTTGAGGAAATTAACCAGAACTCACTACCTGAGATTTTAATTCATTTTTTCCCCCATCAGCTCAAGGCTGGGGGCCATGGATGAGATAAAAAATGACCACTGGGATCAAAGCAGGTATATAAACATTCTTGCACTGTATTTGACTTTGGTGAAAAGATAGCTCTTTTGGGCCTACCATAACCTCCAAGTGAAAAAATAGGTATTTACAACTTAAATGCAA
The DNA here is from genome assembly GCF_022355385.1 of Mustela nigripes. Taxonomy (NCBI): domain Eukaryota; kingdom Metazoa; phylum Chordata; class Mammalia; order Carnivora; family Mustelidae; genus Mustela; species Mustela nigripes. The sequence continues at coordinate 176,752,764 of NC_081560.1, read as the reverse complement.
TCAGAAAAATTCAAATTTTTCTTCCTTTCAGAGATAATATCTACTGTGCCAACACAGCTGCTGCATTTTCATGGAATGAAATATTTTTTAGTATATTTTTCTCATTATTTGTTAAACATTTTAGAGTCAGGACACTAAAGGAAAGAAGTGACTTAATTTTTTGACTGTACAAAGACCACATTCTATAGGAACTTTATATACATTAAGTAGAATGTCAAAGCAATGGAAGTTAGGGGAAAAAATGTTTTAGGAAATTATTTCTAAAGGGAATTCTATTTAGTAGGCATTGTGAAATTAAGAGCAGGATCAATTTAAGGAAGCCTAATTTAGAAAAACTACAGCTTTTAATTCTTCACAGTTCATATCCATGCTCATGACCTGAGCTACTACTTTCTGCAACTAGGAGATAAAATTTCCAAACCACAGAAACAAACTTTTTGGTTTTTAAATTTATTTCAATATAGATTTGTAGATAAATTCAAATTAATAACCTGAATTAAAGTTTACTGCATGTCCAAGAATACATTTTTGCCTTACCCATTATTTCCATATTGTCAGGATCCTTAGCAGTAACTTGCAGGTAAAATAGAAAGGGAAGAAATAATCACTCCGCTCCTAGAATGTCTTGTCCAAAAACTGAAAATGCTTTGTTTTATAAGGGCAATTTAAATTTTAAAACTGAATGTAAACTACGAGGTACTAGCCAAAATGGGGGAACAAGCACCCATAAGATAATAAAACATAAAATATAAAATTTTGAAAGCATATACCCCGTTAGAGATCAAAGGTATGTTACTTCCAACTTCAGAAGACAGTATGATATATAAAAAACTCAGCCTATTTAGAAAAGTATTTCTAAACTTCCATGTAGCTATCAATTTTTTCATTAAATAGAAAGGTATTAATAAATCCTAACCTTACTTAAATTTGAATTTTAAAAATCTCCAATATCCTAGGATTAAATTAAATTAAATTACCCAAAAGTGGCCAAATGCAGAATAAAGGTACACGTTAACGACAAATGATTTCAAATTTCCCACCTTACCTAATGTGAAAAATGGTGGCTGGAATTTTTGAAGGGAGAGACTGTATACGGTAACAGGCCTGGCGGGTTTTGCTTCTACTACTTCGCCTCTCTTCATTAAGGTTGAAAGTCTCTGTCCATCTTTCTTTAATGCAGAATAGCTTGCAAGATAAGAGAGGAAGAGAGGGAGTGAAGGAGAGAGAAAAGATTAAGATAGAATGACAGAGAATAACTCCACATTAGAGCATGGAAAGAGAGGAGGACCAGAAGTCCTTAAATTGAATCTTTCTAGGACATGAACTATTTTTTTCTTCTAATCTACTCCATGATGGCACCAGAGATGGAGTTCCTAAATAGCTTTAAAGCTAAAGCTCGGTCTGCTCCCAATGAACAGTACTGTCAATTTTACACTTTAACCTTCTCTCTGGAGATGGTCTGTTCCTGTGTTCACTGGTCCTGGTTCTGGGTTAAGGGCACAAGGACTCTGGTCACAGTAGTCTCTACTGTATTTTCTTTAAACAACTTCCATTATAATAATATTCATTTTCACATAAAATTTAATAAAGTATTTCTAAAATGCAAATCTACTTAATAGATCTTAAGTTTTGTGTGATAAGATTTTATTAGATCACAAAATACTTGGAATAATCACCAGAGAAAAAATTTCTAAAACTGCTCTTATAAATAGATATAAACGTGCATGTTAACAATAATGATCAAAAAAGTAACATTTATTCATAGCTTGCAAAATTTTTAAAACCTTCATTTGAGGCAAAATTATGAAGACACATTTCCCTATAGATATTTTAGCGTTCTTGATAAAAAATCAAGATATTAAAGACAAAACATAAATACTAAACTCTAGGGTTGCTTGGGTGGGTCAGTCAGTTAAGTATTCAGCTCAGGTCTTGATCTCAGGGTCGTGAAGTTCAAGCCCCACATTGGGCTCCATGCTGGGCACAGAGCCTACTATATTAATTAATCAATTAATTAATATATATATAAATAAAATATTAAATTCTAAAAGAACTGTCAGTCACCTCCAGACATATGATTCAGCCATTTTTTTTAAATAAAAAGCAATTTGCTTGAAATGGTAATGTGCACAAAAAATATGGTTAAGTGGTACTCAATATTCTTATACATTTATTTTTTTTTAAAGATTTATTTATTTATTTGACAGGGATCTCAAGTAGGTGGAGAGGCAGGCAAAGAGAGAGAGAGAGAGAGGAAGAAGCAGGCTCCCTGATGAGCAGAGAGCCTGATGCGAGGCTCAATCTCAGGACCCTGGGATCGTGACCTGAGCCAAAAGCAGAGGCTTAACCCACTGAGCCACCCCTGTGACCCTATTCTTATACTTTTAATATATTATTACTCTCATCTGTTTCATCTGTTGCAGAGATTTGTGAAGCAGATTCTGCCTAAAAGAATGGTCCCCACCCCTGAAAAAAAGGACTAACTGGACTATGAACCACAGTTCTGACACCAGTACTCCCCTGGACTCGCCCCTTCACGGCCACTCCGGGAAAACCGGCATCTCTGCACTCCAGAACTGCCTTGAGGTATACAGATGGAGTCAGAAAGATCGATAAACTCTGGAATAGCATTGATGTCAGGCTGTGGCAACATCCAGAGACAGAGGAAACCACATGCCACTACCTCAGAGAGTGCAGGCAGCTCTGTAACTTGTCTAAATCAGGCTCACCTTTACAGACTCACCTTTACTTGATCATATGTTATGTCAGATTAAAAGGTGCCTCATAATAAATAAAAGGAAGCCTCCCTTTTTTCCTCACTAAAGTGATATTAAACACTGAAAAATAAACATTAAACATTTATCCAAATTCAATAACTGAACTTACAGGGGAGGTACTTGCATTATATTCCCAGTAAATTTCTGTAGAATGCCTTCAATATCTTCTTGTGTTATTTTATCTGCCAAAAATGAATAAAAAAATGGAATACTATAACAACCACAGAAATATACATGCTGTTTTCACAGCACTGAAAGTTCTGAATATTCAATTAAAAATTGAATTTGTATGCCAAATTCTACCTTTTTGAGATGAATAAAATACATATAAATGAGATAAAAGGAGAAAGTCTTGTATTGTGTAATAGTAAGACTAAATTTCTTTCGCTTCAATTTTTTCTCCAAGTCTTCTCCAGTCACCTTGTTACATTTAGTTGGTTCTTACTATGGCCTTTAGAAGACCTGAGAAAATGTTGCATTAGCTATAGAAACAATACTGCCATATTAAAAAATGAGATCGGAAATTAAGTAGAGAAATACAGGTAAGTCCTTTTTATTTTTCTTAAATTGAAGTATAATTCAGATGTACAACGTGGTGATCTAAAAAATATACATTACCTAGTGCCCATCATGGTAAGTGGTGATGGGCAAAATAGGTGATTGGGATTAAGAGGTACACACTGCCAGTTGTAAAATAAGTAAATTATGAGAATGAAAAGTACAGCATAGAGAATATAGCCAATAATATTGTGGTAACTTTGTATGGTGACAGACGGTAAGCAGTGAATATCTGTTTTCCACCTGAAATTAATATAATACTGAATGTCAGCTATACTTCAATTAAAAAATAAATCAATTAGGGGCGCCTGGGTGGCTCAGTGGGTTAAAGCCTCTGCCTTCGGCTTGGGTCATGATCCTAGGGTCCCACGTTGGGACTCTCTGCTGGGCGGGGAGTCTGCTTCCTACTCTCTCTCTGCCTGCCTCTCTGCCTACTTGTGATCTCTGTCTGTCAAATAAATAAATAGTAATTAAAAATCTTTTTAAAAAATCAATTAAACTTTTTAGTTAAAAGAAATTTTTTTTAAAGGAGTTGTGCCTGGCTAGCTCAGTTGGTGGAGCGTGTGACTCTTGATCTTGGGGTTGAATTCAAGGCCACCCTGGGTGTAGGGATTACTTAAAAATAACATCTTATATAAGTTGCTTACGTTTCTCCAGGCATCAAATATGATAAACAACTTAATGCAGTATTAAAAAAGATTATTAAGTATTAACCACATTAAAAATTTCACCGGCTAGATTTTAAAACTGCTCTGTGGTATGGCATAAGACTGACACATTCACATTCGATTCTGTCCCCAAGTAAAGTTGTATTTACTTGTCTCCTTCTGTCCCTTCACTGCTTAGAATTTCTCTGTTCTTTTAAACAAACACTCCCAGGAGTTTGATTTTAAAAATAAGCCAGTGCAAAAAAAGAATGTACATAGCAAAGATATGATTACTAAGCATTTTTAAAACAATGATTTTAGAAAATCTGAATGGAGACATAAAGCTTTCAGTTTCTGTTAGTCACATCTTCAGCTTCTATTTAATACTCTTTCCAACAGACTGTTATTAACTATATTAATTATAAAATACCATCACTATAATATTAAAGTACAGTTCTATGATTTTAACAAGTGAAAACTATAACACACTGAAATTCAGTATTTGGGATTTTCATACATATAGATGACTATGTACATATTTCATACTCAATAATTATAGAAATATTCTATAACTTGTTTAGGTTATAGTCAATGGAAAAAAATTATACTTTTTTAAAAAGATTTTATTTATTTATTTGAGACAGCACTAGTTGGGAGGAAGATCAGAGGGCAAGGGAAAGGCAGACTAGCCACTGAGCAGAGAGCCCTGACATGGAGCTCTATCCCAGGACCCTGAGATCATAATCTGAGGGCAGATGCATAACAGACTGAGCCACCCAGGTGCCCCTATAGAGCTTCTTTCTCACTTTGTAGGAAATTTATTCAAACTTTTTTAGTCTAATACATACATGCTACATTTTATTTTATTAAAAAATATTTTCAAAAATAATGTGCTTTGAGTTATCATTGTAAAACCAGAATAGAGATTAAAAGTCAGCATGGAATATTGGATTCTGATTTCAATATCAACACAAGAATCTTTACCTCAGGGTGACCTGGATCCTCAAGTTAAACATAAACAAAAGACTAAAATCTACTAGACTCAAACAGAGAAGATCTACAGAACTCAAAGAGAATTTCTCCAACATCTAGTGGTCTACAAAGACAGATCTCAGATGGGTGTTCTCTTCATACTGTTTTTCAAACAGATGTAGCTCATGATATGATGAGTTTTTTCCATGAGAAATTTTCACTCTACTGCAACATTATAACAATTACTGGTGGCACCTTAGTGATGCAAAACTTCCAATTCCGACAGCCAATGCTACCTCCCAGGGGACCACTGCTAAAGATATGTCATTGCTGAGAACACTGCAAAACTTCGTAACTTAGCAATACATTTTCAAAACAAGACCAAAAGCTTTCTACTTCTGCTAGGCTGGTCTCTTTACTAACATTCCTGCCAACGTATACTCCTTTTCCTGCTTGGGTGGCTCTCCTTTACTGACACTCCCCAACACAAGATGATAAGATGTGCTCTTTGTCATTTTACTTCTGCCAAGATCTTTCTCCGACTTAACATCTCGGGCATTTCTGCTTTGTGCTGTTCATTCTGTAATTATTCATATACAATGTTTTTTTATTAAAGATTTTGTTTATTTATTTGTCAGAGAGAGAGAGAGCAGCTGGCAGAGGGAGAAGCAGGCTCCCTGCTGAGCAGGGAGCTTGAAGTGGGACCCTGGGATCGTGACCTGAGCAGAAGACAGATGCTTAACAAACTGAGCCACCCAGGTGTCTCAATCATACTCAATTTTTAATTATTACCTACTATATGTATGCAGGTATTATCTTGCCAATGAAACTCTAAGCTCCTTAAAAGCAAAGGCAGTTCTTCTTATGTAATGTACACAATTATGGCGGCACTCAAGACATTGCTGCTGAATTAGCTGAGCAGTGACAGAATGTCAAAGTCAAAGGGCAAGGCCAATCATTCATCTGATGTTTGAATCACCATACAGAAAGCCTATGTAGCAAGTTGTTTTGCAATAAAAGTGAACATGATACAGTAGAATAAAACATGATTATCTTTTAACATATGATTGTTATATTCACTATATGAGTATGTATGAAACATGCTGGCTATCTCTAAAACTGGTATTAGTACAATCCAAGTAATAATTAATAATAAGAATAAAGACTCAAGGCACACCTGGGTGAGCTCAATCGGTTAAGCGCCCACGACTCAGGTCGTGATCTCACAGTTGTGAGATCAAGCTCCATATTGTGCCCTATCCTATGCTCAGTGAGGAGCCTGTCGAGATTCTCTCTCACTGTGGCCCTCCCCACACTTGTGTTTTCTCTCTCTCTCAATAAATAAATAATCTTAAAAAAAATACAGATTTTACCTACAAAGAATTTAAAAGAAATGGAGAATAAAATCTCTAAAGTGATTATATCCAATAACAATCAAAAAAATTATATTTGATAAAAGAAGATGGGTATGATAAAAATGCCATAGGACTTGGGTAAGTATTCTTTTCTTAGGAACTAATAATTCATCAGTGTGCCAGTAGTCATTTGAAATTAATTTTAAAAAGTCATTCTCATAAAATTAATATATGTAAGATCACGCCACACATTATTATTTGCTTAAAATGTGTTGACTCTACTTATATCATGATAGCTGGTACTTAAATGAACTATGCAGTTAAAAGCAATATTCAACCATGGTAGAGTTAAATGGTACCGGACAAGCATTACCACTATAAGCAACTACTTAACTGGAAAAAATAGATAACACACAACTGTTTTCGAACATTAGACAACAGACAGCAAAGACTATAATCCCTAAGAGAAGGGAAAGAAACAGGCAAGGCCCTTCTGAGGTTCACTTGCTTTCACCTGGAGCACGGAGGGGAGTAAGAGAACTGTGATCTGGCTCGAGTAGGGAGACAGACAGACATGCGCAGTGGGGGAGAAAAGAGGGTGTGGACCCCCCCAGTCTCCACCCAGAGACCAGCCTATCTGCCTTAGAGCAACCCTTTTTGCTACATTCCTGGAGTATACTTCCCCTTTGCTAAATAAAACCTTTGCTGCTTTCATTCTCTCTCAAGTCTCTCAACAGAATTCTTCCCTTCAAGAAGACAAAAACCGAGATATTTAGCAATCTCACTGAATAAAAATCAAGAGTTTGGGGAAGAAGCAGCAGCTGGAACTTGAGAGAACCACACAGAGAAAGAGATGTCTACAGGGGTCCACTAGATACTGACTACATTCCAAGCTGCACATAATACAGTGAGTTGCCACAAAATTAACCAAAGAACCACTATCACAGCTCTTACAAGGTGGGCTCTTACAACCATCCAGAATGAAGAAACTTGGCTGAATACCCAGGGCATTTGACTGAGACCTCAGAGAAGTCAAGTCTGAGAAGTAGGGCTCATGCAGACCCGGAAAAATGTCTACTTTAGATGTCCCCCTAACAAGGAATCTACACAAAAGTGACTCAAATTAGTGAGTCTAGCAAAGCTGAAAGACATATGACCAATATTGAAAAGTTAACTCCTTTTCTCTACACTAGCAATAAATTATTAGAAACTGAAATTTTTAAAATTCAACTTATGATAGCATCAAAAAATATGAAGGACTTAGGGTTTCCACATACAAAAGACGTGAAAGATCTACATACTGAAAACTACAAAAATAGGTTTGATGTTATTTCAAAATAAAAAGAACGGTCATAAAGAAATAGTATAAACAACTTTATACTAATAAGTTTGAAAATTTAGATGAACCAATTCCTAGGATAAAAATTACCTAAAATGACACAAGAAATAAAAAAATTGTTTGATATTTAATAAAGAAGGCCAATCCTTCCTAACAAAGAAAACTCAAGATGTCTACCAGTAAATTCTACCAAGTATTAGAAAAAGAAATACTGCCAATCTACACAAATTCTAGATATTAAAAAAAGAGATGAGAATACTCCCCATCCCATTTTTTTTTTATATCCCATTTTATGAAGTCAGCATAACTTTGATATCAAAACCAGTCAAGGACATTAATAGGAAGAAAAATAGAGGGTAATCTTCACTCAGAGACAAAGATGCAAAAATCCTACATTAAATATTGACAAACTAAATCCAATAATTTATATAAAGGATAACATATCGTGATCAATTTGGGCTTATTCTAGAAATGTAAAGTTAGTTTAATATTTGAATAAAGAGAAAAATCAACAGATACAGAAAAAGTATTTGATAAAATTCAATGTCTACTCATGATTTTTTAAAAAATACAACAGTTGGGAGTGCCCCGCTGGCTTAGTCAGCAGAGAACGCAACTTTTGATCTCAGGGTTTTGAGTTCAGGCCACACGTTGCGGGTAAAGCTTATTTATTTATTTATTTATTTATTTATTTTTAAGATTTTATTTATTTATTTGACAGACAGAGATCACAAGTAGGCAGAGAGGCAGGCAGAGAGAGAGCGAGATAGGAGGAAGCAGGCTCTCTGCTCAGCAGAGAGCCCGATGTGGGGCTCGATCCCAGGACCCTGGGATCATGACCTGAGCGGAAGGCAGAGGCTTTAACCCACTGAGCCACCCAGGCGCCCCGGGGGTTAAAGCTTATTTAAAACAAAGTAAGTAACAAAAAAGCAGCAAATTAGGTACAGAAAGCAACTTCCTTACTCTGACAAGAAAGCTATAAAAAAACCAATAGAGAAAATCTTTAAAAAAAAAAAAAACCAGAAAGACTTGCTCTTTCAGATACCAAGATCTATTCTAAAACTATAGCAATTAAGATAGTTTGGTGTTTGGTGTTACCATAAGAAGAGAGAGAACAGTGTGACAAAATAAATTCCAAACAAACCCGTATCTATAAGGTGCTTGATTCGTGACCAAGGAGACAATGCAACAGGGAAAAGTGCTGGGTCATACAGGATACCCATATAGGACGGGGCTAGAAAAAAGGGTGGATTGCAGAAGCACCAAAACTTCTAGAATACAGGAAAATATCTTCATACTTTTGGGGTAGGAAATTATTTTTAAGATTTTTATTTATTTATTTGACACACAGAGAGAGATCACAAGTAGGCAGAGAAGCAGGCAGAGAGAGAAGGGGAAGCAGGCTCCCCACTGAGCACAGAGCCCAATGTGGGGCTCAATCCCAGGACCCTAAGATCATGACCTGAGCCAAAGGCAGAGGCTTTAACCCACTGAGCTACCCAGGCACCCCAGGCGCCCCATATTTTTTAACTAGACACCAAAACAACTGGACTGATTACATAGGAAAAGACTTGATAAAGTGGACTAAATTAAAACTAAAAACTTCTGTTTTCCAAGACACAGTTAAGAGAGGTAAAAGATAGGGGTGGTTGAGTGGCTCAGTGGGTTAAGGAGAGGTAAAAGATAAGCCACAGAGTAGGAGAAAATATCCATAAGACATATAACAAAAGAGCATATACCCAGAGTATACAAAGATCTTGTACAAATCATTATTTTTAAAAAGGCAACTCAATACAGAAAGAAAAAAATAAAAGAAGAGGCAAGAGACCTGGACAATACAGAAAAGAATATGACTAAGAAGCCAAAGCACTGATGAGAAAGTGCTGAATCTCATTAGTAATCAAATGAGAATCACAATGAAATACCACTACACACATCAGAACGGCCAACATTATTAACACTGTTAATACGATGTGTTGTCCAGGCAAGGGAAAGTCATTTACTGGTGGTAAAAACGCAGTTATACAATTACTTTGAAAACCTGACAATTCCCAGTACAGCAGGATTATCCTGTGACCCAGCAATTCCACCTGGGGGCATATCCAAGAGAAATGAGTACATGTGTCTACCAAAAACAGGTACAAAACACACATAGCAGCTTTATTCATAAAGCCTCAAACCAGGGTCAGCCCAAATGTGTATCGACAGAAGAATGTTATAGATGGAATGGGGCCTGAAAGACGTCTCTAGGAATTTTCTATTTGATGACTAGACTGGGAGCTGCAGGGAGCTTTGCTTTGTGATAGTTCACTGAGCTGCAAATTTAAGCTTCATTCACTTGTCTTTATTTGTGTAACATTTCATAAAAAAAAGGTTTAAACACAAACAAAAGGCACCATAAGATGACTGATGCTGAGGTACACAGCAGCCCTACTAGAGTGTGTGCCCTATTTGTTTAAATCACAATCCGAGACCCAATCCAACTCATCAGCTTCCTCTGAGAAGTGTGGGCAGCCAAAGCACAGTCCAAGAGGAGCCTCTCCCATTAGACAGATCAGCTACATCCACTAGAGAAGACCCTGCTAAATCCTATCTTGGGATCAAGGAGTTGCAGGGTTTAGACCAGAGGATTAGCACGAGATACCACTTTCCTTCCACATTTCTGGCCTCCCAATAAAAAAGCCACAAAAGAGATAGAAAAACCTATTCTTATCGCAGACGCAGTCCGGCCTTCCCAGAAGCTTGGCCCACATCTGAGACAGCCTGGGACGCCACCTCGGCCCTCGTGTCCTGAGCTCAGCGAAGGGCAGATGAGCACAACAAAGCCAAGTGCCCTCAGAGACACCAACAACTGTGCCTGAGACTTAACACCCAGACGTGGGTGAGGAAAGAGCCGCAGAAGGTAGGAAGAATATTTGCCTTTTGTGTGACTTAGCTGCAGTCATCTCTGCCATGCTTATCTACTGCCTGCTTATTTAATCATGCTCTATGCTTTATTCTATACGCCACACATGGTCCTGGACACCAAGAAGACAGTGAGGACCGAAAGAGACATGGTCTCAGCCGCACAGCTTAGGGATTAACATGCAAATGTGTATTTATAAATGGTGAAAAGCTATTTAGGGATAAAGGAAGGTTCCATGAAAGAGAATAAAAGGAAGCGTCTTATTACTATGGTTTGAGTTTTCAGTCTACTGAGTCAGACTTGTCTTCTTACTCTTCTAAGCTTTCAGGTATCTGAAACAATGGTTAAAAACAGTATTTGTCCAGAGAGAACAAAAATGACTGAAAAGCAGCCATTTGCCACTTACTGCATCCTGCCTTAGTTGCCTTCCCCCTATGTCAGTTGTCCTCAACGGGTCAATTAAGAACTGCTTTTTTTTTCATCGTTACAGTGATGGGGCGGGGTGGCAGCATCAGCAGCATCTCATAGCTGAGGGCCAGGAATGCTGGATGTCCTACAATATGCAGATGGGACAGCACGATCCAGTGTTCTGCGCACCACGTAACTTCTGGATGTCTGCCAGATACTTATGTGGGTGAAAGCCTGTTTATAATCACCTGAGGCTAGAATCTAAGTCTGTTTTGCACTTAAATACGAAGTATATTTTGTACTGTTTTTCATATACTGAATTTTCCATTACTGAGTCATCAATACAACATACCTATATCAGTCTGCCTTTATACTTATGGCATTCATATTTGTGTCAACATCTGACTAGTTCATTCCAATTCTTAGTGCAGTAATAGCTGTGCATTTACATGGCAACATACCTAGCTTATTATAAATTACTTTTATTTCTTCTTTATATTCTGTTAATTGTATTATATTGACTTCTTTCCTAACATGTAGGTAGGGGAGAGTATCTCTGAATTTTAGTTCAAGAGAGTAAGGAAGGCATTATAAAGTATTGGTTACAGTCTCAGTACTGAGTCTCAGAGGGTTGAGAACATGGGTCCTAGATTTTCATTAAACAGAAGCTCCTTAAGGACACAGGTTAGGTCTCATACTTATTTATTTTCCCCTTGGTACCTGCTTTGGCAGATTAAATCGATGACAGACATTTGTTAACTTACTTAAACCACACAGAAAACTCATGTCAATAAGCAAAATTCTCTGAGCTTTCATTTTCTGGGACTATAAATACTATTCGAAAAACTATAGGGAAGTTTCCCTTTCCAGTCTGAAGAAAGTTACTTGGTTTCTCCATGACTTATTTCAACATACAGTGAGATGATTTTTAACAACGTAATTTTCCTTTAAAGTAAGGAAGGAAGGTTACAAATTGCACAATACAAAATAGAGTTTTTTAAAATTCCAAAATGCTTAAGGGCAGGCAGGAAGGGAATGTTTCAGTACAGCTGACTCTTCAACAACACAGGAGTTAAGGGGCATGGAACCCCCATGAAGTAAAAAATCCATATGTAACTTTTGACTCCCCCCAAATTTAACTACTAATAGCCTGTTGCTGACTGAATGCCTTCCCAACAACATACACAGCAGACTAACGCATGTTTTGTATATTACATAGATTATATACAATATTCTTAGCATAAAGTCAGCTAGATAAAGATGTTACTAAGAAAATTATAAGGAAGGGGCACTTGGGAGGCTCAGTCAGTTAAGCAACTGACTCTTGATTTCACCTCAGGTCATGATCTCAGAGTCATGAGATCGAGCCCTGTGTGGGGCTCCACACCCAGCATGGAGTCTACATGAGATTCTCTTTCTCCTTCTGCTCCTCCCCTCTGTTCACAAGCACTCTCTCTCTAAATAAAATCTTTAAAAAAAAAAAAAAGGAAAACACATTTACAGTACTGTACTGCATTTAAGACTCCCCATGTATAAGTGGACCCACACAAGACAAACTTGTCCTGTTCAAGGGTCGACTGCATTTTCATCACCTAGGTCTTCTTCAAGTATCCCCTACTCAATGAAATGCATCATCATGTAACCAACTTTAAAACCTAGAAACCTAGATCATGTTTGACAATGCCCTTACCACCCATCCCATCGAGAAGTCTTACCAATTTTACTTCCTCACCATTCTTCTGATTATGTAGGTACTGGCATATACTTTAGTATACTCTGGAAATCTCAGACATCCTCTTATTGTCCTATGCCTCTTTAATCCCTTAAAAGCTTCCTGCTGAAAATTATGGTTGGGTTTCTATTAAGTGAGGATCTGCTATTATTTCCTAATAACAATAATTTCAAAGATAATTCAACCTCTATTTCTTTTTAACTCAACATAAATCGGTGATTTATCTTTTGATTATATTGTTTGATTAATCAAGTAAGATACTAACTTACATATAAATGTTAACAAGACAAGTGAAGCAAACAAGGCCAAGAAGAAGGTTGGTATGTAATATATATTAAGGATGCTCAACACAAAAGCAGGAAAGCCAGATGCTGGACTGGCTAAATTAAAAAGAGGTAACATTAAACACAGGCAAAAACAAACAAACAACAACAACCAGAAAGCCTACAAATAATTCACAATTGACGACATAATAACATAGGTGAGCCAACAGAATGGCAACCACTGTATTTGGAAGAGCCTCACACCCTAAGAGTTGCTAGGAAACCATTTAACTTACCTATCCTCACTCAAAGTAGTAAAAGGAATGGCAGGGAAATGAAGGTGGGCCCCAGTGAGTTCTGTTTTACTTCTAGAGAAACAGCTTTCCCTCTGTCATATTTTTTAATATACTCCAAAAGCAGAGGAAATGATTAGTTGTAAAGTACTAAACCTGGTATGTTTCAAAAGCTAAGAAATAGTTGTAAAAAAGTAAGTCAATAAACAATGACAAGACACTGGTAAAACCCCTAATTCTTAGCTATAAATGTTTGTTTGGCGAGAGAATTATCTAGAAGAACTCTGAAAACGTTAAAAAAAAAAACCTGATTATAGGAAAAGAGGCAATTATGATAAATCTTTATGAACAAACTCATATGAAATAAGCAAAAATGTGATCAACAACTTTCAATCCTATTAACCCAAGGAAATGTACTAATAACTGTAATAATCACTGGTAATATCCAGTAAGACATTTATTTTAAAAGTCTGAATTCACAGAAACTTTCTCTAAATCTTAAAAAAGCTGATCACATTAGATGAACATCATACCATAAGGTTTTTCTTCTGTTACTTTCCCAGTAGAATCTAGTGTGTCGGTAGCTTTCCCCAGTTCTCCAATGGCAATATACCTCTAGAGGAAGAGAAGCAAGGGAGAAAAATACATCATAAGGTAAAGAAAAATTGTTATGTATGTCTTAAAGTTTTATACAGAATTTCACCAATACTACCAACTTGACACTAAATTAAAAGCAAAAATAAATTTTTTTTTTTTGATATGTGGGAAGCACTTGTATAAATTGAGGAGCATTCACAAACTTCCCACACCAGCCAACATGACAAGGAAAAGCCTTATTTTATTGACAATTATGGCTTATAAACACAGTTATTACAAACGTATTTCTAAAACCAGTTTTATACTAGGCAGTTTTGATTCTGAAGGAAAAATTTCCAAATATACTTATGAGTGGAGCGAATGGTACAATAAATCCCTACATGGCCATCACAAGACTCAACAATTTTACCATGCATATAATTAAAATTAATTTAAAAATAAAATAAGTTTACTACTTCTCATATGAAATACTAAAACCAAGCTCAGGGACGCCTGGGTGGCTCAGTTGGTTGGGCAGCTGCCTTCGGCTCGGGTCATGATCCCGGCGTCCTGGGATCGAGTCCCGCATCGGGCTCCTTGCTCCGCGGGGAGCCTGCTTCTCCCTCTGACTCTGCCTTCCACTCTGTCTGCCTGTGCTCGATCTCGCTCGCTTTCTCTCTGACAAATAAATAAATAAAATCTTTAAAAAAAAAAAAAATAAAATAAAAAAAAATAAAACCAAGCTCAGTAACTTGATTAGATATATAAACAAAAGCTAAATATGTAGAAAATGGGCCAAACTAGTACAGCAAGGGCAGTATACTTAATATTACATGAGTTTTCTTAATGAAGAGAAATAGCTACTTCTCGAGCTCTCTGAAAGGAAAAAAATCACTTCTAAGAACTGATCATTTATTCATACGTGAAGAATTACAGCATTCATAGTTAACTGAGGCCTATTTACTTCTCCCCTCAGGGCACACTTGTATTACATATTCTTTTTTTTTTTTTTTTTTTTAAGATTTATTTATTTGAGAGAGAGAGCACACAAGTGGGGAGATGGCCAAGGGAGAGAAGCATACTCCCCAGTGCTGAGTGTGGAGCTTGATGTGGGGGCTCAGTCTTAGGACTCTGAGATCACAACCTGAGCTTAAATCAAGAGTCTGACGCTTAACTGACTAAGCAGGTGCCGTGTATTACATATTCTTTATACTGCCCTCTTTGGGTCAAATTCAAGTTTTACTTGGAACATTTCATGAAACAGTGAGAAAAATGCAAGGAATATAATCCCCACTGAAAATAATCTGTAGTTATGTGGGCAATTTGTTAAAGAGGAAGCTCAAAATACTTTGCAGAAACTTAAGTTTATTAATGACAAGCTCATTAGGCTATTGAAGGAACCAGAGACAAAAATGAGAAAAATATTAAAACTTCAAATTCCCATAAACAAGCATTTTATACCAGCTTACATGCCCATTGATGAAATCATCTTCTATTATATAGCTCAAAATAGCTTGTTTATGATTTTTCATTAGAAAGAGAGAGAGAGAGAAAGAACAAGCAGGAGGAGGAACAAAGGGAGAGAGACTCTCCAGCAGGTTCCGTGCTGGGCGCAGAGCCCAACATGGGGCTTGATCCCACGACCCTGAAATCATGACCTCAGCCAAAATCAATAGTCGCACACTCAAGCAACTAAGCAACCCAGACAGCCCTCAAAATAATTTTTCTAAACAATGAACTACAGGAGGTAATGTTCCAATGTATTTGAATTAACTTTTAAAAATTTCATTAGTATTGTCAGAGAAGACATATACCATATGATTTCACTCATACCTGGAATTTAAGAAAAAACAAAGGAACAAAGGAAAAAAGAGACAAACCAAGAAACAGACCTTTCATTAGAGAGAACAAATGGAAGGTAACCAGAAGGGAGGTGGCTGGGGGTATGGGGGAAACAGGTGGTGGGGTTAAAAGAGTGCACTTGTTGTGATGAGCACTGAGTAATGTACAGAATTGCTGAATCTCTATACTGTACACCCCAAACATATAACACTGTATGTGAACCATACTGGAATTAAAATTTTAAAAGTCCCCCAAAAAACTCCATTAGTATTGATAAAAATTAGTTTCTTGTAACTAAACATTCAGTCTCATCTCTTAATTGATGAGATGCTCCATTCCTGCTTCCATATTTTGGAACAATTAACCTGGATTAAGCATAATCATGGAGAAAAGTACATATAGCAGGGTGAATGGGAAGAGCGTGGACTCAAACGTTTGAATCCTGACTGCATCACATGAGTAAAGTAGGTCAAGGAAGTCTTTCCTCCTGGAGCCTTATTGTCCTTAAGACGGAGATGATAATAGTACCTTGGGAGGGCAGAGCTGAGAACAATACCTGGCCATGGTGAGCACCACTGAACAACACTATTATCATCATTATTATTTAAAAAAAAAAAAAAAGAAGAAGAAGAAGAAGATGATGATGAAGATACAGAATGATTTACAATAACAGTGGTAGAGTACCTCATCTAGCTACAGTGACTTCCCATAAGAAACAGTAAAGCAAGAATATGCTCTAATTTCTGCCTTAATTATCTATCTTATTGCATGAGAAAAACCCTGCAATCATGTATACTATGCCTTGAAAATGCTGAAAATGTCTGCGCTATTCTATGCAACAAGTTTTAACCAGGAACCTTTTAATCTTGGAACATGCTTTCAAGTATGCAATATTCATTCTCCTCTTCTTGTCTCCAGACTCCAGGGGTTCTTGCATAAGCTACTTCCCTAGCCTTGAGCTTTTTCTCTTTTCTAAGACTCAAATCCTACCTCCTGTTCATCTTTCAAAGCCACCCTATTAATTCTTCTCAACTTCCAATCACCTACCTGGGAACAAAGCTAAGAGTAAACGCTCAATACCTAGAAGAAAGGCCTATATCACACCCACATCATGTATTCATTCATTCATTCATTCATTCATTCATTCATTCGTATGTGCTTTCATTCAGTCATGTTTCTTAAGGGCTGTGAATGTACAAATTAATTTCCTAGGAGCTTGTGAGAAATACAAAGATATATATTGATCCTTATCTTCTCCAATTACAAACTGTTAGCTTGGATTTTGCATTGCTGTTCTATTGTGTTTCTTACTAAATGGAAACATGGTAGCCACTTAATTAAAAATTTGTTGACAGAATTATATACATGTTGGATAAGTTCTTATCTGTGAAATTCTTCACATTTCACCATAGTTTGGGACATCCAGATTGTATCTGCCAAGTTTCAAATCCTTCCAGGTTCTGTGCTTACACTTAATCTGGCTACATGCTGCATTTTTTAAAAAGGGAAATAAAATACCTAAATCAGCAATTCTCAAACATTATGATTTAAACCCCTATATACACTTGAAAGTTATTTAGAAACCCTGGCACAACTTTTTTTCATGTGAGTTCTATCTGTTGATACTTACTGTGTTAGAAATTAAAACAAAAATGTTTAAAACACTGATATACATGTACACAACATGTAAAACTCCACAACATGCTCATCAGATTGTGAAGCTATGAAAATAGTTTTGACTTTAACAGACCCCTGAAAATGCCTCAGAGAAGTCCCTGGACCAAACTTTGTCAACTGCAGAGCTAAATCATAGCTGTTTTCTAGCTCTCCCTTGTTTGGCACCTACTGATAATAATCTTTTAGTTCTAGTCAATGGTCCACAAGCTACTTAGAAAAATTCAGTCAGACAGGCAAGCCCTCAAGAGAAACAAAACCTCACCACCAAGAAGAAAAAAGACATGGGAATGTGTATACACACATCACCATTTCATCCTATGGGGTCAAAAGTATTTCTATTTACTGCCCTAAATTCTACAGAGACAGGATGCATAACCTGATAATTCTAAATTCTGTTAAGGTATTCGTTTCAACATAAATTGACTGCAACAAAATGAATGGAAGTCCTAAGAATTCTGAAAGAAGTTTCCACTGAACTGTGTGCTCTATGGGATTCATGGTTTCTACTAGTAGTACCCTACTTTCTACTTTATTCATCTTCAAGTTCCCAGAACCCCATAGCAAGATATTAGCTAGACAGATTTAAGAGCAAATTGGCTTCTGTACTCTTCAGAAGAAAGGAAAATGTTTTTATATTACAGAAATATACATAATCATTTCCCTCTCAAGTAGGCAATTGCTTTTTCTGAGGTTTGATGTGAAAGCTTGTGATTCAAAATTTCACAAACAAAGGAATATTATTTATGATGAGGAAGAACTTTTTTTTAAAAACCTACCAAACCAAGAACATGTAACTTCAAATGTCTTCATTAAAAAAGGAATAATAGCTCTTTATAGATCGTAAGTGTAAGCCCTTCAAATTTTCAATATAGTACTTATGAAATGTATGCATGTTAACAGAGTGTAAGACAAGGTATAAATTGGACTAGCTTCTGAAGAAAATGAAAGAAATGCACAAGTCCTGGAGAGCTGGCTTATATTCCACAGGAGCAACATTCAAGTCACACTTCAGAACAGCCATTGACTGGTTCACCTCAAAACGCTACTGTACACTTGGGGGGAGGTTACTGTCTTTTGAACACATCCAGGGTGGAAAAGTTTGGATACCTCAATGATAATATTTGTTCAACTGCTGAAGGGATACAAAGCTGCTTTCTGAAGAAATGCTGGGTTTGTCTATAGGTACCACTTCAGTTTATCTCCACAGAGATAGGGGAGTAGCCTTACATCTGGAAAATGCTAGTCTTTATATGGCATGAGTGATTTCATAATAGGACATCAACCCTTCCATCTGTTCATGTGGTTTCTAAAGTGCATATAAGTAACTGACTTTAATCAGCAATATAGGACGCTAATAAAGGTAGTACTACAAAATCTCATCACAGTCTGTTACTTCTAAGTATATCTGCTTAGTGATTGGCTCAAAGAAAGTATAATTTAGGGAAGCTGGTAGAGGGACATTGCAACCACTGGTGCCTTCTACGTATTTAGAACAAGTTAGGCCAAAGGGATACATTAGCCTAACGTATCTCAGAATTATCTTACCTAAGTTACATTTTATATAGATACACTTCTTTATCTGTGGTTTTGAGAACCACTGTCTGTCATGCAATATCCCTCACAGTTAGAAATTTCTTTCTCACTTTAATGCCCAGAGAAACTGTTTCTCCCTAAAGAACAGGCAGGGGATACTTCCTGTTTCTGATGAGCGCCATGTTTTGCCTAGGTTACCAGAAATCATAGATATGAAAAAGAATGAAATTAACTGTACTCAAGATTTCCAACAGAACTTGCTTAGATGACATAAATGTCAGTGTTTATGGAACATGTAGTTAAAGAGATCCAATAGGCCTTGAACCCTGGAGAGAGATCTGGGGATACATGAAATACTTGGGAATAGTAATATTACTGATCCTTGTATACCATGGATTCGAACTGCATGGGTCCACTTATATGTAATTTTTATAGTCAGTACTATAAACGCATTTTTTCTTCTTCATGCTTTCCTTAATACCACTTTCTTTTCTCGAGCTTGTTAAGAATACAGTATAAAATTCAAATAACTTATGAAGTATGTGTTAATAATTAATATATCAGTAATGTTTATGATAAATAGCAGGTGACTAGTAAGTTAAATTTTTAGGGAGTCAAAATTATATGGTGTTTTATGACTGTGTAGGGGGTTAGTACCCTTTTCCCCTGTGTTTTTCAAGGGTCAACTCTTAATAGTATTTATTGATCTACTTTTTATACACACTATAAATGTAACCAAAAAGAGCATGCAATGAAAAAAAAAATGGCTCAAGAAAAACATGATCATTGGCAAAGCAAAGAGTACTATAAGAAAGGAGAGGAAGAAGTGAAGAACACAGAGCAGGACCCTTACATCGTACACTGATCTGAATTGGAAGAAATGCAAGAGAGGAGTTGGGTGGTTGAAATGGTCTCTGGTCTTCAAAGAATGGAACCAAATCATCTGATGGCATAAAGAGTTTATTGAAAAGGTCAGCACTCTACCAATTAACTGACAGTGACTATATGAAGTGGCATTATGTTGAAATGAATTCCAAGGATGTTTCTTGGTTCAGCAGTAAAGAGTGTTAGGCCATGTTCAATTAGCAATGTCTGTAATCAGGACTGGATGGTGAGGGAGGGAAGCACTGTGATAAGGCTGTAATCTGAACACTGCATATCTGCCATCCAAGAACAAATAATGCTACTCTTGAGGTAACTCTACCCTACACATACTATAAGATGAATTTTTCTAGTAGCAATGTGATGTAAATAAAATTCGTCCATAAAAGCAGGAAGTGGAGAAAGAGTAAACATAGGTCCAGTGGTAGGTCT
The DNA here is from genome assembly GCF_022355385.1 of Mustela nigripes. NCBI lineage: Eukaryota > Metazoa > Chordata > Mammalia > Carnivora > Mustelidae > Mustela > Mustela nigripes. Next base: position 176,732,573 of record NC_081560.1, on the reverse strand, counting down.
GGTAGGTCCATGCCTAGTTTGGAGGCTGTAGGAACCAATTTTTTTTAAGGAAGTAGAAGCAAAAATATCAAGAGTACATTGTACATAGGGTTAAGGCTGTTTAATGAAATTTTTGCTTTTTGTTTTTTTTAAGACTTTATTTATTTGAGAGAGAGAGAGAGAGACCAACCACATGCATGAACTGGGAGGAGGGGCAGAGGATGAAGGCGAAGCAGGCTCCCCAAGACAAAGGCTTAACCAACTGTATCATTCAGGTGCCCCTGAAATTTTTGTTTTTTTATATGTGTATGTGTATATGGGATCACAATGTAAAATGAATTTCTTATATTATGGGTCTTGGCCAGAAAATTTTTGGAGACAATCTATAAGATTCCTTCCAGGGCTAAACACAAAATCTAATTTTAAAAAATTCATTAAAATTTTTCAACTACTTTTGGTAAAAATGTAGTATCCCACATGCTAAAATTTAAATGACTTAATTTTTTTAAACAGATACATAATCTAAAATTAAAAGTGTAAGAAAAACAAATAGCTAACAAGATAAAAATGCCTATTTTTGAAATGCGAAGCATCCAAGAACTAGGTTTCTGTAATAAGATGCACCTGGGATTTTCTATTTAGGATACAGTCATCTGAGGATCAGTGATTTCACTGTATGACATTCAGCTTCCCAAGCTGAATACCAAAATGGTTCGTGATAAATAAAGCTTAAACCACAGCCAATGATGTATTTACATTTCCGGTCATATTTCTGGAAATATGCCTGGAATTTATATGTAAAACCTTTCAATAGCGTGTTGTATTTGTGGTTTGGGAAGGAGGGGAGAGGTGAATAATGAATATTCCAATGAATGCAACATCTTTTATCTTGGAGTAAAAGAACAAATCCTTAATGCAAACGTATCTTTTTGTTATTATTATAAAAGTAATTGTTCATTGTAAAGATTTTAGAAAATACTAAATAATGTGAAAAAAGAAAATAAAAATCATCCATAATTCTTCATCAATGGAACCACTGTCTGTACTTTGGAAGAAGAAATATTAAAAAGAAACAAATATTAAGCAAATGGCAAAACCCTGTATCAGAGACAAATTCTAAATGCCATGTGTAAGTATTTAAGCACAATGTAAATTTAGCAAAACACGTCAAACTCTGGCATTCTAACACAATTCTTGTATTCTGTGATTTTTCAACACCAACATTTTAAAGATTATGCAGTAAGACACAATGAAATTTTTCCATTTATCTAAAGTATTAAGGTCCTTTCCAACTGAAAGATACAGGTTTCTATTCCAGTTGATAACTAAAATGGGACGTCAAAAACAGTATGTTCTTGAGGGCTTTTTATTTTAAGAAAAACTTACTTAGACCACTGCCACTCAAAGTGTGCTCCATGAGCCAGCACCCGCAATGAGATAAGCTCAGAAAAATGAGACTATTTAGAAACTTATTTAGCAATCTGATGTTGTCATAGCATTTAAATTATATTTTACAAAAGTCCTTAATCTGCAATAAGAGGAAATTCTTTTTAATGGTCTTTGATCATACACATACACACACACGTATTTTAAAAAACAATTTAGACAAGTTCATTTTACCAACTATTCATACCCCACTTAGAGGAAGGGTTTCAAAACAAATAAAAAGTTAGTTCAGGAACTTGCTGAAATTCTCTACCTAGCGGCTTATCAATCTTCCCTGCATAGGCATTTTCGCTGGTCCCTCGCTGCAACTATTAGAACCACCACTTCACTCCCAATTAGAATTCAGCTATGCCTGTCTCCTTTAGAGCCACAAGAGACCCTAGAGGGGATCAAATCATTCTTCCGAAGGAAAAACCGAGAGGTCCAGAGAGGTTAACCCCTTTGACACACTAACCTCTGTTTCAATGCTTCTTCTACCTGCTGTTTTGCAAGAGGGTTCTCACTCACTGCCTAAAGCTATCCAAAGATTTACAGCTCTCCCTGCCCCGGCATAAACCTTCCTCTCTCTCCCTAAGTGCCTCAAAAAGTGCTTTTTGATTCAGCCAAGGTTACCCTTACAGATGAATGATGCAACTTATCACCCTAAAGAAGCCTCACTTGTATTGGTAAACATTTTATAACCAGTGAACAGAGCAGGTCTTTTGCTGTAAAAGTGTATGGGTTACAAAATGGTATTGTTTCTTCTTTTTTTTTTTAATGGTATTGTTTCTATAAAAATTCCAAGGTTTAAAAAAAATCTGCCCATAGAATTTATGATCTGTAAGTTCTCTTTCATCTAAGAAATATATTAAAAAAATATATAATTTTTAAAATGATAAGCACTCCAGAGTTTTTGCTTCTATAAATCAATTTGCTGAAGCATTTCCAATTTATAGTCTCAATATTTTCAATCTCAGCTATCATGACAAACACAATTAATACTCAGGAATAACCCCTGTAAATGCAATGTACATAATTTTTAATTGATTAAAATCCAAAACATAGGTCATTAAGAAAAACATTCAAGAGGAAAAAAAAAAAAAGGATTCCAATTTTCTTACCTTGGACCCTGACAACATACTGGTCAACATTTTTGTTCCCCTTCCAATTCCAACCACTATAAATCAAAGAAAGAAATATTATAACACTCTATTCTGAAAACTAGATTTTTGAAATAACTATATATTTGGGTCATAATTCCCTGGCACATGTAACATAAAGTTGGAAAGAACATATATTTAGCCTTACTAGAGGGTTCCTATTATTCCAATCAGTTGAACTTGTCATGCAATTTAGAAATTCTGAAGAGAGGATGTAAGGGTATGTAAAGGGTAAGGATGTAAAATAAAACTTTTTTTTTCCTCTCAAAGTATTAAACATGACAGAAACCTCAATCCAGACAATTACATAATGAAAAGTTTAGAACAATCTCAGAGGACTCATTGGAATTTTATATGTGGATCAGTGAAAAACACATGATATGCTTTAACCACAGTATAAAGTCTTCTGATAGAGTTCATTATCAAACCAAGCAAAAGCCATTATCATAAGTAATGAACCATTTAAAAATGATTAGTGTCCATCAGTATACAATCAAGAAAACAGAAACGTAACAGATCAACCAAACACAAAGAATACAAAGTAAAATGCGAGCCTGAACAATGTATGTTCACATACATCATGTGTTAAGTACAATAATGCCCCACCTATCTCTTCAATTTCGAACATTATTTATCCTTATGAACACATTTCACCAGGAGAGAAGGATAGAGTTTACAATTATTTCTCCACTTAACAGAAAGCAAATTTTTATAAGAATTTAAAATCATAAGTATAAGTATTTCTCATCAATGGATATAATTTTGTAAAAGAACATAGTATAAACACCACGATTCAGAATTACAAGAAAAAGCAAAAAGAAATGATTGACCAGCTAAAAGAATTATCATGAATATTTATAGCAGATATCATTCCTTGAGTTTACCAAGTATCAAATTCCACTCAAAATGCTTTCCATTCATTAGTTCATTTAACCCTTATAACAACCCTAAAGAATAATACAATTATCCCTATTTTATAGGTGAGGAAACTGAGACAGACAGAGACTAAGAACTTTGCCCAACATCTAACAACTAATATATGGTGGCCAAAATTCAGACCAGACTAACGGAAGACCCCCTCCCTTCCTTTTTATCCTTCTGCCACCTTACTTATGGAGGCTTTCTTCCCAATGCCATAAGCCTAAATTACCTAAACCACTACCAGCCTGACTGCTCTACAATCTATCCCTTTCTCTTCCAGTTCACACCATTTTATAACCATTTCTGATTACCTGTACTGCACACTACCAGCCCCCAAGCAATCCTCAATGGGATCCCAATACCTAGAGTACCAACTCTCTAGTGTTCAAAATCCATCCTTTGAAACCCAGGTCAAATCTCAACCCCAACATAAAATCATCCCAAACCCTCCCTGAGCTTCTATGATAAGAGTCATATTAGCTCAAAGACTAAGATAAAAGCAATTGTCTGCCTTTAGTGTCCTATGTGAAGCATCATACTCTTCCAATGGTAGCTGCTACTGTGCAGGAAAAAGCTCTATATAGTAATAACAAACATCCAATGCAGTTTTTTCCACTCAAGAATCCCCAGTCAATATTTCTGGAGCAGCTACTAAGCACACAGTCCCAAGAACAGTATTTTTAATGGAACAGAACATTTCCTGACTTTGAAAGAGTTTATAACCTCATGGGGAAAAAAAAAATACAGATAAGGGAAACTGCAAGCAAAAAAAAAAAAAGGTGCATGAATTAATGAGTGAACAATGCTAAATAGCAATAAGACAGTATGTGAGGAAGAGTCCAAACGAACACAGAATAAATGCTGTAGGACGTCAAAGAAGGCAGTACTCTAAACCACTCAAGAGGCCAGATAATGCTTCATTCAAGCATTTCAAACACAGCTTGAGATACGCCTTAAAAGATGTTCAGAATTTGAACATACAGAAAGGAGAGAAGCATGTTCTAAAAAAGGAACACACCGCACAAATTCTGATACAAGAATAAGCACAGTGGGTTTATCAACCAGAGTGCAGGTGTCTTAGAACAGGCTGACGTGTTTGACTTTATCGTGGTTGAAACGCTGATTTCTCTGCTAGGTCAGTGATCCAACATGACAGAATTTGAAACAAGAAGGCATTTTAAAGTTATCCAGCTTAACCTTCTCATTTTATATCCAAGAAAACCAAGGCCCGCTGAAGTTAGCTGATCAGTGAAAGCAGAGTTCTAGGAAGACAACTGCAAAAGCGGTACGCAGAAAGATTATCTGGAGTTGAGGCCCAGCCAACCAGTGGCTGTTCATTCAAAGGACAGTTTACTGGACAGAATTTTTACTCAGCTTTTTCTCATTCAATCATTCCACATTTTATTCAGTTCTTATACAGGCACAGAAATAAATAAGACCTGGTTTCAGCCCTTCTGTGAGTTAAGGTTAGACTAGAATGAAGCTTTACATTAGCAATATAAAAGCACAAGTGGGCAGGCTATCCATGTAGGAGAGAGCATTTCAGCCAAATCTGGAAAGCTCAGTAGTTTTTCTAATACTAAAGAAGACAAAACAGTTTGAAAAGTGGGAATAACTGGGAAAATGAATGAATAACAGGGTTTGCCAAGCACTGTCTCACAGTGACTACTCTCTTTCTCCATCTCCCAAATTTTCTGTGCTCAAATGTCTCTCTGCAAAAAAAAAAAAACCACTATCTCCAAACCTATCCAAATGTTCACAAATCATATAGACTTTTTTAAATGATGAGAGCCCCTTCAGAACAGTCAAGAGTATGACACATATAATTCCAAAGCTTTTGCAAATGAAAGTTTCTATTGTCATTTACCTAATTCTCTAACACCCTTGCAACCATCTTAAAAGAACTGCATCTTTCCACTTCTAGAAATCTATCTTAATAATCCAAAACCAAAAGGAGTTTTATTCATAAAGATGTTCCTCACATAATCTGTCCTACTAATAAAATTTTGCTAAGATGAATGATCACATATAGGGAAATGGTTAAATAATTGTTTTGGTTTTTTTCAAATTTTATTTATTTTGACAGAGAGAGATCAGAACTAGGCAGAGAGGCAGGCAGAGAGAGAGAGGGGGGAACAGGCTCCCTGGGCAGAGATCCTAACTGCCCATACTGAGACAGAGGAGGAGCTGGAACCACATCCTTACCAACCCGGGGACTTGGTTTGGATGCGCAGCCGCCAAGTGGAAAACTTGTTCGCTGGAAGGGACCCTACATCGTGATCCTGACCACTCCCACCACTCTCAAGGTCGACGGGATTACTCCCTGGGTCCACTACACCCACATCCGTCCAGCTGACCCACACGCCGTTCTCAAGAACTTTGTTCCAGAATGAAAGAGCCAGCTGGCCAAGGACAATCCCTAAAGCTGAGACTGTGCCGCTCTCACGTGCCCCACTAATGTTACTTATACTACGCCCTCTTCTTACACCAGTGTGGGGGAATAAAAAGTAACCCTCATTAACCTCCTTCTCCTCCTTACCTTCGGGCCCTACGTTATCAATAGATTAGTATCTTTTGTCAAAGACAGAGACAGTACAGGTCAGCTCATGGTACTCAGACAGCAATACCAACCACCGGACCTTGTGGCTGAGAACAGCCGGGACCCATCACTGGGTCCTTCCTTAGGTTCCTGTGAGAGGGGGAAATGTGGAGGCCGAGAAAAATTAAGGCCATCCCACCTCAGGTTCAGCCTTAGCATAAGGACAGCCATCTCAGACCCCTATGCCCAAGGGCTGAACTTTCCCCTACTTTACTTTAGTTCTAAGGACCCCCACCCTGCTTTAGTTGCAGAGACCCCCACCCTGCTTTAGTAACAGGAACCCATAAATACCCCTGCCTTAACTAAGCTCAGGGTCCAAGTCCTTACTCCACTGTGTCGGGTATACTTGGACCCAAGCTCAAGCTTGTTAAATAAATCCTCGTGTGACTGCATCCATGTTGGCTCCTTGGTCGTCTCTCAGACGCGAAAACTCACAGGCAGAAAGAGAAGGGGAAGCAGGCCCCCCGCTGAGCAGAGAGTCTGATGCGGGGCCTGATCCCAGGACCTTGAGACCATGACCTGAGCTAAAGGCAGAGGCTTTAACCCACTGAGCCACCCAGGCACCCCTAAATAATTGTTTTTGATTGATACGACAGAATATTATGTTGCCCTTAAAAATAATGTTTACTTCCTTCTTAGAACTGCTTTTCCTGCACCCTATAAACTTTGGTACGTTTTATTTCTGTTTTCACTTATTTCAAGATATTTTTTGATTTCCCTTTGACCCACTGGTTATTCAAAGTGTGTTAACTTGTACATATTTGTGAGTTTTTTAGCTTTCCTACTGTAATTGATTTCTTAGTTTCATACTACTGTGGTTGGAGAATATACTTGGCACGATTTCAATACTTTAAATATACACAATTATACTTGTCAATTATTCTTCAATAAAGTTAAAAAAAGAAAAATCTTTACTGAGAGTTAACATAAATGATGTTAAGTTAAATTTTAAAAAAGGATACAAATGTATGTACAATAAAAAAGCTCAACTTAAAAATTTTGCATAGATATAAAGCTAGGAGAAAATAAAGCAAAAATGTCGGTGACTATTGCTGAACGTGGAAAACAATTTTTACCTCTATTGTTTTTTTATATTTTCTAATATTTTTAAGTAATTTTATAAACTCTGAAGTTAAAAAAAATTGTAATTTTTTTTAAAGGAGTTTACTTATTTGTCACAGAGAGAGCACAAGCAGGGCGAGTGGCAGGCAAAAAGAGAAGCAGGCTCCCTACTGAGCAAGGACTGGTTCCCAGGACCCTGGGATCACGACCTTGACTGAAGGCAGACTTTTAACCTACTGAGCCAACCAGGCACCCCCCAAAATAATAATTTTCAAAGTGATAGAAACTGAGATTCCATTTCAGGTGATTTATAATAAATGGATGTATTAGTTTCCTATTGCTGCTGTAACAAATTACCAACTTAGTAGTTTAACAAACTCATTATCCTACAGTTCTGGAGATCAGAAGTCTGAAATGAGTTTTACTAAGCTGAAAATCAGGGGATATCTACGTGGCTGCAGTCTTTTCTGAAGGCCCTGTGGAAGAATCTCTCTAGAGCCTTTCTATAGGAGGTTCCTTGCCTTTTCTAATACCGAGGGCTTGGGGGCCGACATTCCTTGGCTCAGTGACTCACTTCCTCATTAAAAGCCAGTAATCACATCACTCCAACCACTGTGTCCACATCTCTCTCTTCTGGCTCCTCTTCCACTTTTAATGACCCTTGTGATTACACTGGGTCCACCTGCATATTCCAAGATAATCTCTTTAGCAGCTCATTAGCAACCTCAATTTCCCCTTGTGTTAGAACTTAACATAGATTGTGATAGAACATTCTTAGATTCTGGAGGTTATGACATAGGCATATTTAAGGGGTCATTATTCTACTTACCACAAGATTTTTAAGAATCTTGCAAGTCCTCTTTATAGAATTATATGTCATATATATTATATATAATATAGGTTAATAGAATTATAAACCCAAATTTCAGATATCTTACATTATAAACTAAATTCTTAAATCTGTACCATTAATATTACAAAGGAAAAAAAAGCCCAGCAAAAACAGTCTACATGTTGAAAGTAAAAGTATATTTTTTCACACAGGTCCAGTTTTATGGGGGAAAAAAAAAAGACCTTTATAAAGCACTTGACAGAGTATAGCATATATCCATAGGTTATAGATATTTCATAAGATATTTCAATAAATCTACTGAAAATTATGGTAGATGTTACTTACCCCTTTCAAGAGATTAAACAAATGGAGATTTAGAGAGTTTACAGATTTTTCCCAGACTATGTTTACTTAGTAAGTAAAGCAGCTAGTTCACAAACTCATGATGATTAGAACCAGTGCTTATTCCACCACATAACAAAAATCAAGTTCTAAGTCTCCAGATGACTAATTTAAACAATGAATACCCTTTATTCTGTGATTTAATGCCTACTTTTTTTTTTTTTTACTTTATTCCTCATTGGGAAATACAGGTATTAGAATAAAATTAATCAATTTGATACATGCATGGATTATATCATCATAAAAGTTCCTGGATGATCAAATATAAACTAAGCCTCCAAATAGGAAATTATTTCCAATATAATTTCTTCCATTCATACAAATCTTGGCCAAATGCCAGCCTTTCATAATATTAAAATGGAAATTTCAACAAGATCCCTTAGCTTTAGGGTGAAAAATAAACTTATTTTTTCACTGCCTTGAATATCACTATTTTATGCATACAAAGTAGTAAAAACCACCAGAAACTAATACAATTGGTCTATTCATAAATAAACAGCAGACTTTATCCTGTCTCTTCTCATATTTTAGGGCTGTGCCTTGGAAAACAGTAGAACAGAATGGTTACAGTGAATAGCCTTCTACTCAAGGAGTGTTGAACTGATAAAAACCATGAAGCCACTTTTAGGACCAGCTGCAAAGAACAGTGACTGCTGGGTGACCCTGCAATGGGCGGAGCAGGAGAACAGGAGGCCCAATATCTGCCATGCCAGGTTAGGGCAGAAGCTTTGGAACGGAGCAGATCAGGCTCAGAATCCTGACTCTGCCACAAACTATGACAAAGCACTTTCTCTCAGGGTCTTCATTTCTTCTTCTGTAAAATGAGGAATCATAACACCTATCTTACGAGGACTAAAGTATACGACTTATGTATGCCCCAAGCTGAAGACTTCACACGTAGTTCACTGCTCATTAAATGATTAATGATTATCATTAGTTAGGCAAGAAACAGTAACTTTAAGTGGACAGAATTTGCCTATTCAAGTTCTCTAACTCAGGAAAATGGATTCGCTTGTGTTTTTTTTAATCTATTTACGCCCTCAGTAAAGATATTTTTCCAAATGAATTAAATAAAAACTGTAATTTTTTTAAAAGATTTTATTTATTTATTTGTCAGAGAGAGAGCGAGAGCGAGCACAGGCAGACAGAGTGGAAGGCAGAGTCAGAGGGAGAAGCAGGCTCCCTGCAGAGCAAGGAGCCCGATGTGGGACTCGATCCCAGGATGCTGGGATCATGACCCGAGCCGAAGGCAGCTGCTTAACCAACTGAGCCACACAGGCGTCCCAAAACTGTAATTTTTTAAAATGCAAAATTATATATTGTTTCTAGCTTTCTTAAAAAATGGAATTTTCTTCACCAAAAACTTTATCCGTTTCTTCTAAATAAGCATTCATTTCCTTTGGATAGCTTAGATCAGGTTTGTTGTTTGTACCTAATTTTTTGGCTCCAATAAAATGGACTGAACACTGTAGCACAGTATTTTATAAACTGTGAATCACAACCCACTAGTACATCATGAAATCAATTTAGTGGATTATCAACATTTAAAAGGAAAATGAAATAGAATAAAATACAAAACACCAGACCATGTAAAAAAGTAGGTATTGTCTTACTGAACTCTGTTTCTAAGATGTGGAGACAGGAATCCCAACATATGTATTTCTGTGACGATGGATAGACTTATACCAAAAGTTCGTAAACATAGTCTAGCCTGTGGACACACAGTTTAGCAGTCGGTAAACTTTAGAACCTCTACTAGAGGCATTAAAAAAAAAAAGAGTAAAAAGGGAAAAGGATAAGTGATTTTTCTCCTGTCAATCAATTCCACCAATCTGCCTCCATAAGCAATAATGTTCACTATATCTCCAACAGAAAGTGTGACTTCCTCTCAGGAACCATAAGCCCCACGTTCTCAAAAGAGCTGATCCTCAGAGATGAAATCTGAGATAAGTGTTAAAAAAAAAAAAAAAGCCAAATACTTTGTCAGAATCCCCAACAGGACACTCCACACTGGAAGACGCATGTATGGCTAAGACTCACTACAGTGACATAGTACCATTACATCATAGGATTAAAAAGGGAAAAAGACACTGGAGAAATCCACACACAGGTTTCCTTATTCTCTCTTCCTCCTGTGACAGAGGACCCTTGAGCTTGCTCCTTTCTCCAACATATAAAAAGCACGTGCAATGTTCCTACTCGGGAAAGCCTATTAGAAACTCAGAACCCAAAGTTCTTAATTGGGGAGAATGAGGACAGTTGCCCAGACACACCTGCACAAGTGGTAGGACAAAACTCCAGACTCCTAAAAGGAAAGCAGGGTGTTCGGCACACACCACATTGTTCACACCAACAGCTGAGGCACACAGCAAGCCACCCTTATTGAATAAGAAAGGTGGGAACACTCTCAAAATCCAAGTTCCCAGATGCCTGCCAAGGGAAAGACTTGCAAGCAAGCCTTTCTAAACATAGCAATTTCAGGCCCACTAAGTTAACGCTTTGATTCACAGATACAAATCCTGTCTTACAGTCCCATCCACACACAAAAGTGGCTATTTCTAATAGCTTTGTATAGCTTGTACCTTTTAAGGGCTTCTTTAGAAGATGGCATTATAAATCCAGTAGATCTGAAATACTCCAAAGACTTAAAATGGCATGGCTTTATCTGTTCTCAATCTGTATTTCTTTCTATAATAAGTGGTAGTTACATCAAACTTCCATTCGTATCTCTTACCCAGAACTCCTCGGGCTGCACTGTCTAGCGTGCCTCCATGTCCAATTTTCAAAGTTTGCTTTTTCCTTTTGGTCCATTCTGGAGAAGGCATTCCAGCTTCTGTGAGAGCAATTGAATGAGAAATGTCAATTAGAAAACGAAGTAAGAGCTCCATAAATATGGGGGAAAGAGGGATGGAGTATTCAAAACAAAAAGGATTGTACAAACTTAACAGATTAAGATGATAACACTATTAGCAAAGAACAGATTTAAAGATGTACAGATACTCCCTAAATTATGAAGAAATAGTATTACAAAATTAGTTGTGTAGAAACTAGAATTCACTTTCTAGAAATATTTTTTAATGTGAGCAAATATCCAGGCTAACCCTGAAAAACATAATAATAAATTCCCAGTAGTGGGCTCTTAAATGATGAAATGAAGTCAGTTTTTATATAGGCAGGTAGTTCTAGAAGTTCTTGATTTCATGTCTAATTCTCTCGTTTCCAGGCATTCTTTGCTGGTACCCCCAACTACCTAATGTCAGGAATACTTTTCAAAGGGCTACTTCTAAGAACACTATGTTCCCAAATTATCTATTTTTGTTGCCCTTCTCTCCAAATCAAAACCCTCAATTCCTTCAAGAAGCTAATCATAGCAAAAGGTTATGTGGGCCCAAACCTGCTAGAGTTCATACAGGAATTCAGTAAAGTGGCAGTCTATAAAATCAGTGCACAGAAATCATTTGCATTTCTATATACCAACAAGAAGATAGAAGAAAGAGAAACGAAGGAGTCGATCCCATTTATAATTGCACCCAAAGCCATAAGATACCTAGGAATAAACCTAACCAAAGAGATAATCTGTATTCAGAAAACTACAAAGTATTCATGAAAGAAATTGAGGAAGACACAAAGAAATGGAAAAACGTTCCATGCTCATGGATTGGAAGAACAAATATTGTGTAAATGTCTATGCTACCTAGAGCAATCTACAAATTTAATGCAATCCCTATCAAAATACCATCAACTTTTTCACAGAAATGGAACAAATAATCCTAAAATTTGTATGGAACCAGAAAAGACCCCGAATAGTCAGAGGAATGTTGAAAAAGAAAAGCAAAGCTGGAGGCATCACAATTCCAGACTTCAAACACTACTACAAAGCTGTCATCATCAAGACAGTATGGTACTGGCACAAAAACAGACACATAGATAGATCAATGGAATGGAATAGAGAGCCCAGAAATAGACCCTCAACTCTATGGTCAACCAATCTTCGACAAAGCAGGAAGGAATGTCCAATGGAAAAAAGACAGCCTCTTCAACAAATGGTGCTGGGAAAATTGGACAGCTACATGAAAAAAAATGAAATTGGACCATTTCCTTACAACACACATGAGAACAGACTCAAAATGGATGAAGGACCTCAATGTGAGAAAGGAATCCATCAAAATCCTTGAGGAGAACAGAGGCAGCAACCTCTTTGAGCTCAGCCTCAGCAACATCTTCCTAGGAACATCGCCAAAGGCAAGGGAAGCAAGGGCAAAAATGAACTACTGGGACTTCATCAAGGTCAAAAGCTTTTGCACAGCAAAAGAAAGTTAACAAAACCAAAAGACAACTCACAGAATGGGAGAAGATATTTGCAAACGACATATCAGATAAAGGGCTAGTATCCAAAATCTATAAAGAGCTTAGCAAACTCAACACCCACAGAACAAATAATCCAATCAAGAAATGGGCAAAGGACATGAACAGACATTTCTGCAACGAAGACATCCAGATGGCCAACAGACACATGAAAAAATGCTCCACATCACTACGCATCAGGGAAATACAAATCAAAACCACAATGAGATACCACCTCACACCTGTCAGAATGGCTAAAATTAACAAGTCAGGAAATGACAGATGCTGGCAAGGATGCGGAGAAAGGGGAACGCTCCTACACTGTTGGTGGGAATGCAAGCTAGTACAACCACTCTGGAAAACAACATGGAGGTTCCTCAAAAAGCTCAAAATAGATCTACCCTATGACTCAGCGATTGCACTACTGGGTATACACCCTAAAGATACAAACATGGTGCTCCGAAGGGGCACATGCACCCAAATGTTTATAGCAGCAATGTCCACAATAGCCAAACTATGGAAAGAACCTAAATGTCCATCAACAGATGAATGGATAAAGAAGATGTGGTTGTATATATATATATACAATGGAATACTACACAGCCATCAAAAGAAATGAAATCTTGCCATTTGTGACGATGTGGATAGAACTAGAGGGTATTGTGCTTAGCGAAATAAGTCAATCGGAGAAAGACAACTATCATATGATCTCCCTGATATGAGGAAGTGGAGATGCAACGTGGAAGTTTGGGGGGTAGGAAAAGAAAAAAATGAAAGATGGGATCGGGAGGGAGACAAACCATAAAAGACTCAATTTCACAAAACAGGCTGAGGGTTGCTGGGGGAAGGGTGGTAGTGTTATGACATTGGGGAGGGTATGTGCTATGGTGAGTGCTGTGAAATGTGTAAACCTGGTGATTCACAGACCTGTACCCCTGGGTAGAAAATACATTATATGCTTATAAAAAAATTTAAAAATTTTTTAAAAATAGCTTTTGCACAGCAAAGGAAACAGTCAACAAAACCAAAATAAAACCGAAAGAATGGGAAAAGGCATTTGCAAATGACATATCAGACAAGGGGCTAGTATCTAAAATCTCTAAAGAACTGATCAAACTCCACACCCAAAGAACAAATAATCCAATCAAGAAACGGGCAGAAGACATGAACAGACATTTCTGCAAAGACATCCAAACAGCTAACAGGCACATGAAAAAGTGCTCAACATCACATGGCATCAGGGAAATACAAATCAATACCACAGTGAGATATCAACTCACACCAGTCAGGATGGCTAAAATTAACAAGTCAGGAAATGACAGACAGATGTTGGCAAGGATGTGGAGAAAGACAAGCCCTCCTACACAGTTGGTGGGAACGCAAGCTGGTGCAGCCACTCTGAAAAACAGCATGGAGGTTCCTCAAAAGTTGAAAATAGAGCTACCGTATGACCTAGCATTTGCACTACTGGGTATTTACCCCAAAGATACAAATGTAGTGATCCGAAGGGCACATGCACCCCAATGTTTATAGCAGCAATGTCCACAATAGCCAAACTATGGAAAGAGCCTAGATGTCCATCAACAAATGAATGGATAAAGAAGATGTGGTATATATATACCTACACACACACACACACACACACACACACACACACACACAGGAATATTATGTAGCCATCAAAAATGAAATCTTGCCATCTGCAATGACATGAATAGAACTAGAGGGTTTATGCTAAGCGAAATAAGTCAATCAGAGAAAGACAATTATCATATGATCTCACTGATGTGTGGAGTTTGAGAAACAAGGCAGAGGATCATAGGGGAAGAGAGGAAAAAATGAAACAATATGAAACCAGAGAGGGAAACAAACCATAAGAGACTCTTAATCTCCGGAAACAAACTGAGGGTTGCTAGAGTGGAGGCAGAGGAATGGGTTGGCTGGGTGATGGACACTGGGGAGAGTATGTGCTATGGTGAGCACTGTGAATTGTGTAAGACCGATGAATCATAGACCTGTACCCCTGAAACAAATAATAAATTATATGGTAATTTTAAAAAGGTGGGGGGGTTGGTTATGTGGGAAGTAGGTACCAGTTAAATTATCTCAAACTCTGAAGCATTTAGATTTAAAAAAAGAAAATGTCAACCTGGGCCATCTCATCTTCCTATTACAAAGATAAATTGAAATAATGTTATCTGAAAGTGCTTTGGAAACTACGTGGCACTCTGACAATAAGTTATTATTATTACTATCATTATTATTGTTACATATATATATCAATATAGACCAAACATTGGCTACTGAACTTCAAATGAAAAAGGAAAGAACAGCTGTATTGATCTACATCTCCCAAACCCATCAAACTTCCCTTATAACCACTGACATGATGAAGATAAAAAATAGAGCAATAGAAACGAAAAGAGAGGACAGAGAAAAGAGAAGGAAAGCAGAGCAATAATGGAGAAGCCAGAATAGATGTCCAAAATGATGTGCTGGGTTGCCTGGCCTGACTGCATAATTACAGAACACCATCTGTCTGGAACACAGTCCTCACAGCACTCTCTGATTACATCACTGGGCGTGGAAGAGCCTGCTTTAACACCAACCCATAAGAACAGGCTCAAGCTTCAAACCTTTCACCTTTCACTTTATGTAATTCATTACGGGCCTCTCACCTATAAATTTATAGGAAACTTCCGGAGAACTCTCTGTATTTTTCAACCTGACACTCCTTAGACTATGAAGGCCCACAAACCTGTTTCTTTCCTTTGTGTCCAAATTTACTCTTTCAAGTTCGAAGACACACCCGTCTACTATATTGGAATTTGGTTCATCCTATTGGTAACATTGATGGAAGAATATCTCTTAAGGTCTTTTTTAGCTATAAAATTCTGATGTTTTGGGCCTTGAAGGATTCAGATAGAAGACAAAGAGCAAGGATTTCAGTATAACATGGATCAATACAGGGAATGGCCAGAAGTGTTAATAGAGGCTATGGCCATTAACGGTGGCCTGAATCAGTGGATGTCAAACCTGGCCAGCAACAGAACGTGCTGCCTTGAAATTCGTATCTTT
Organism: Mustela nigripes; assembly: GCF_022355385.1. Classification (NCBI taxonomy): domain Eukaryota; kingdom Metazoa; phylum Chordata; class Mammalia; order Carnivora; family Mustelidae; genus Mustela; species Mustela nigripes. The sequence continues at coordinate 176,716,771 of NC_081560.1, read as the reverse complement.
TAGAACCCTCCCAGGTAGCCTGGTCTAGCTAACACAAATATAGAATTAGACCAATCAAAGCAATACAGAAATGGAGTAATGAGAATATCTACATCTGAGCAAGGGGCTTCTAGAAGATCGCCTAGCAACAGCCTTGAAACAATGTTTTAACCAAGTTTCAACAAGAAACTTCAGCTCTTGGACTCTTGGAGGCAGATTAACCAGAAGGCCAGGATATGGCTTTGATTCCATCAGAAACCTGTCTGAGAGGAAGAATGGTAATCATTACCTTGTGAATCAAAAAAAACCATAGTTCAGCTAATAAATCAGGCCCAATGAAAGAAATTGTGTATAGGAACAACTACACACAAACGACACCACATTGCTTGTTCTTAATGCAAGTCCTTCCTTCAACATCGTATATGACCCATTCTTACAGGTAACAAAGTATAAGGGAAGTATAAAAACAGAATGAGTAGATATAACACTGGGATTAAACATCTAAAGAGTGTACGTGTTAAACATTAATGCCATTAAACATTTGAATCCATATTGTGTCAATTTTAATTAACAAATTCCCGCCAGAATAATTTGTTTTTGCATTTAAAAAAAGTATAATGAAGTTTGCCAAGACACACTAAACAATGTTAAAAAGAAAGTTCCTGGGGCGCCTGGGTGGCTCAGTGGGCTAAAGCCTCTGCCTTTGGCTCAGGTCATGATCTCAGGGTCTTGGGATCGAGCCCCACATCAGGCTCTCTGCTCAGCAGGGAGCCTGCTTCCTCCTCTCTCTCTGCCTGCCTCTCTGCCTACTTCTGATCTCTGTCTGTTAAATAAATAAATAAAATCTTAAAAAAAAAAAAAAAAAGGAAAGAAAGTTCCTGCAGCGCCTGGGTGGCTCAGTCAGTTAAGCAACTAACTCCTGATTTGGACTCAGGTCATGATCTCAGGGTTATATAATCAAGCCCCCCCCTTTGGGCTCCATGCTCCATGGAGTAGTCTGCTTGAGAGTCTCTCCCTCTCCTTCTGCCTCTTCGCCCTGCCTGTGCACTCTCTCTCCCTCTAAACTAAATAAATCTTCAAAAGAAGAAGGTGGAGGGGGAGGAGAAAAGTTCCTGTACTGTATTTTTAATAGAAAGACAGGCCAGGGTCAAATTCAGGAGAGCCCTGAATACACAGCTAAATAGTTTTATCCTCAAAGTCTGCAGAAATGTCTATGCTCTGAGCTCAGTTAAGAGAAAAGACAGGATTTTTCATCTTTCCTTCTCTATAAACTACATCTGGCTTATTGTAGGTGTCCAATAAATCTAAGGTTCCTTGATGTCACTGTCGGAAATAATCTACTGGTCGGATGAACTGAGATATCCTCCAAGGCTCTTCTAATATGCTCCCCGTGTACATGAAGAAACAAAAAAGAATGCTCTTCAATTATACTTAGTGTTCCTCAAAATGTCGTGCAAAGGCCACTTACACCAGAACCACCTGGATGAATAGTTTAAAAATGGGTTCCTAGGGACGCCTGGGTGGCTCAGTTGGTTAAGCAGCTGCCTTCGGCTCAGGTCATGATCCCAGCATCCTGGGATCGAGTCCCACGTCGGGCTCCTTGCTCAGCAGGGAGCCTGCTTCTCCCTCTGCCTCTGCCTGCCACTCTGTCTGCCTATGCTCACTCTCTCCCCCCCTCTCTCTCTGATAAATAAATAAAATCTTAAAAAAAAAAAAAAAAAAGATTTTTAAAAATGGTTTCCTAAAAAAGACCTCAGAACCTCAAAATCACAATCTCTGGGAGGGCAGAGATCCGGAATCTGTATTTGTACAAGGGACTCTAAATAATTCCTATGCTCACTCTGTGAAAACCACGGCATTCCAGTCTTGGTTAATTAAGTAATATCTGCATCTCCAAACTATCTTTAAGACTTCAACGTTGGGGGTAGAGAGCCAGTGCGTCCTTTAGGAGGGGTTTATCAACGGGAACCAAACAAAAGTCTCCTGGGCGATCAAATTACAGAATATTAGTCTGTCTGCCCAAGGGAAGGGGTTTATTCGTGTTAAGTGTGGGGGTTTTGTGTTTTGTTCTTCCCTGGAGACGATAACTGTCAACTAGGCTACAGGAGTTCACGTCAGGGCAAGTCCAAGCCCGAGATGCCCCAGATTTCTGTCCAGAGCTAATTCAGTGGTCATCCTCCCTTTCCCCTCCTCTGACTTCTCGAGCCACGGGCGCGCAAAAAAGCCTATTGGCTCTCTGCGGCTTCCGCTCTCGCGGCGACCGCCTCAGCCTGGTCCCCACCCGGGCTGCAGTACCTGCTAGCAGCTTCTCCTTCAGCCGATTCAGCAGCTCGGCTGAAGTGGGCCCTTTGGGCTTGTGCACGGCGAACACGCCGCTCAGGGACAGCAGCTTAGTAGCCAAAGCGGCCTTGGAGACCCTGGCTTCGGATCCGGTTCTGGCAGCGGCTGCAACGGCCGCAGCTGCAGCCGTCGCTGGTGGGGTGGCGGCCGTTGCTGCGCCTGTTCCTGCCGTTTCAGGGACCAGGGCTCTGTCTGTTTCCAAAGACGACGACGATACCACCGCCGCCTCAGCAGCTGCCATACTTTTGTAGCCCAGACCTGTTTTGTGCCTGGAGTCGCACTCTAATGACGCAACAGGAGAGCGCCCGGCGTTCCTCCATCTTTCCCATACTTCGAAGTCGGGCTGGCGGTAGCAAGGGCGTTTGGGAGTTGTAGTTCATGGCCTTCTGCTGTAGGCTGAGATGGCTCTACCTTCTGGGGGCTCTGATAAATTAGTGTTTCTTCTGTAATCCTGTCTGCTTCTTAGGTCGGGATAGTTCTGTACCGCAGTTGTAATTTGGAATTCCAGTCCTAAACTGCTGAACCCAACCACGAAATCTGTGTATATATATGACGGGCAATCTCTTTACATCCCACCTGCCCACACACCCCCCCCTTTCCGGAACTAAGAGGATCCAGCTTCCAAAAATAGAAAATTTTAAATACCGATTTTGCTGAAGTTTTTGAAGAATCGTGGTGGTTCCTCGGTTCACTGCATCATTCGATTTATCGTGCCCTTGGATGCACGACTCAGAATTCCAGTACACCTAAATGTAGGCTCTTTAAATACAGGAAACTACCTGTTCACTGCTGTATCCCAGGGCCTCACACATAGTAGGCGCTTAACTAAATATTTCAGAATGAATGAATGGATACAAGTTCTTCAAATTCCCAAAAGAAACTTGTAGGCCAAGCCAATGTAAATCACTTAAGCGTATTTTGAATTCATTCCTGTCCACCCCACGCCCTACGACCCCCACTATAATTCTTAATAAGTTTAAGATTTTTAATACTTAAAAAAATTTTTTAATACTAACTCTTATGTGGATTGCATCCCTTAGTAAACCATTGCTTAGATAACAAAAAGCATTATTGCAATTCATAATAAACTTTACTTTTGATTTGAGACTTTCTCTGTGGAAGTTATTTATGCCCCCATCAACACTCGGGAACATTGTTCTGATCCTGGCACAAGGCATAGTGGAGAAAAAGTCTTCATTTTACTTCGCTTCAGATATATTAAATGATGTTATGAGTGAGATAGGTAAAGTTTGTCTTCATTGTTTCCCCAAGTTTCCTTACAGCCAAGCTTTCTCCTCATCATCCTCTTGCACTTTAAAACCTGCTGGCTGTACTGCTGATGGCTTTCTGCTGCTCAAAATTATGAATTATGGAACTTGCCCCATTCATTCAACAAATACATGATGTTTCAAATGAGCAATGTTTCAAATATAGAATTTATTTCTATATTTTCATCCTTCCCCATTTCAGTCAGATTGCCAGATTCTTGTTAAATCTTTAGGGTACACAACAATGTAAATGTACTTAATGCCACAAAAACATACACTTAAAAATGGTTAAAATGGAAAATTTTATGTTATGTATATTATAGCATAATAAGAAAGACCAAAAAAAAATCTTTGGGGAGTTTTTGCAAGGTGGGAAGCTGAATTACAAGTGGAAGTCACGAACTCTTATGGTCTATTCTAAAAGTCTAAGCTAAATGAAAATATTGTGTATGGGAGTGTGTGGGAGGCCAGAAGAGAATAGAATTATTTTGAGAATAAAGAGAGAAAGTGAATGATTTGCAGGTCCCATGGTTACCTGAGTGGATACTGGAGCCTGCTTCAAGATTTTTCATTTTCCAGGAAGGTGACACAACTTCAGAAGGGAGGAGTGCACCCTGTGAAGGAGAGTATCCTTTAGCCTCAGTACAGATTTCTGTGCTCTCCTCTTGGTGAGAAGCAGAGTGCCAGGGACTTTAAGAGAAAGTTTAAAGCAGGGTTGAACAATAGCAACTTGGAGATCAGAGAGCCTTTCCTCAGGGATCTAGACATCAGTAAGCTTCCCTAATTATTTTGTGACTCCAGGATGGAGGGAGCAGTGGGAAAACAAAAATAGTGGTGAAATATAATGCTTCCAATTTGAGTTTTCCACAGTGCCACTGCAGAGTCAGAGTTAATTCAATTAAAAGAAAAACAGAAGAGCCCTGGGTATCTTACGGAAGTGAAAAATCACTAAATCCTACACCTGCCACCGATTTTACCATATACATCAACTAACTGGATATAAATAAAAATTTGAAAAAGCTCCAGAAAAATGGATATTTCTTGCACATTTTATTTCTGGAATGCTAGGGAACAGCAAAATTAATTCTACTGTGCTACCAAATCTGTACTCTTGGCATCAGAAGCACCGAGCTCCAATTTTCTGAGGTAACCAACATCTCCCACATAGAGCAAGCCTTGAATTTACAAGTTATCTTACTTAATATGTGTATGAGTTAGGATTCTTTGGTTGGGAGTGACAGAAACTGATCCAGTTTAAAATGGAAGAAGGATTTTTATAAAAGGATTTATCAGACATACACTGGAATGATATGCAGAACCTGAGAAGTTCTCTTTCAGGCTCTCTCTCTCCATCCACATTCTCTTTTTCTGCTACTCTCTTGCGTCTTCGTGCTTCTCTTTTGCTTCTAACAGGCTTTTTTTTCCCCTACTCCTCATTCCACAGTTTAAACCCTCCTGTTTTGATCTAACTCCAAAAATATCCTGGATGAAGTCCGTCTTGGCCACCTACGGAACATAGGGTTTCTCTCACTTTGTCCCTTCATCTTTTTTCACTTTCTTGCTTGATTTTTCTCCATAGCACGTTTTGTGTGACATACCAAATATTTACTTAGTTCATTTAATGTTTAATTTCTCCCCCATCAGAATGCAAGCTCCATAAGAAATTTCTTGTATATCTTATTCATGGCTATGTCTCCAGGGCCTGGAAGAGTGTCACGCATAGCCCCCAATAAATAGTTGTTGAATAACTGAATCAATAAACATGGCCACTCCAGCAGAAACCATGTAAATACAGGGCAATTAGTGACAGTTCCCAGAAATGCAGAGTGCTGAATACATAAAATAATGAGGTATCTTCCAAGTGCAGCCTCAATGCTTTTGTTTCCATTTCTGTGTGTGTACAGAACTGGTGCAAAGAGAGAATATGATCACTTCATGCTATATAAAAGAAACGTTAACTTTCTAGACCAGCTTCCGTGCTGCACCCTCAGCTACCCAGTCGCCTGCAGGATTGTTAATCAATGAGACCTAAAAATTGATAATCCTCTTGGGTTTGATGCCAAACCTGTCACAGTTTTCACAACGGAGGCATTCTTGGGGCACTTCTTTGATCCTTGCCATAGGCATATATGCCTGGGAAAACTGTTCTTTATAAAGTCTTCTCCAATTGTTGCTCATCTGTACAACTTCCTATAGACAGTAGAAGCACAGAAAATAGTGCTTGGGGCGCCTGGGTGGCTCAGTCGGTTAAGCTTCAGCCTTCAGCTCAGGTCATGATCTAAGGTCCTGGAATGCAGCCCTGGTCTGGACCCCCTGCTCAGAGGGGAGTCAGCTTCTCCTTCTCCCTCTGCCTCACACTCATGCATGTTCTCTCTCTCTCTCTCAAATAAATTAATTTAATTTAATTTAAAAAGAAAATAGTGCTTGATGTGAACATCTAAACCATATAATGTAAGACCCTCATTTTAAAACTGGAGCACAAAAGGGTGTTCCTGATAATGAAGAAGAAAATGCTGGAGATTCTCAAATCTCTACCATGACCTTGAGAAAGGCATATATATATTTTTTAAGTTCAGAGAACAGATGGGCATGTTTCATTACATGAAATTTGAGAGAGCTAAAAAACTCTCCCCCACCAAAAAAATCTTCTGCCCCTGCCATTTCAAATTATCCTAACAGAGAAGGAAATTATCCTCATAGGGAAGGTAATTAAAGAAGCCAGTGGTTACATAAGAACCTCTGCTGTGAACCAGGTTATTTAAAGGAAACATATCTGTGGTTTCTTGAGAGTTAGACTTCTTTAAAAGAGTTTTATTTTTCTAAGGTATAAATATTTTTAATGTTTTAATTTTGATCATAAGTTTAATAATTAAGGAAAAATAGTGGCAATAATGTAAAATTTTTAATTAAGCCAAAAAAACTTTAAAGGAGGCATAGATAATATCACAAACATATAGGAAGGAAAAGTTAAAGTCTAAAAGATTTGGGGATAGGAAAAAAAAAAGAAAAAATTCCAGAGACATTAAAAGAAAACAAAACTGAACTTTTAAAGATGACCAAGAAAGATCAGTTTACTGCTTGAGGCCAATCAGGTGAAAAAGCACAAGCAAAGCACCTATTTTGCCTGACTTCTCCATCAAGGAGATGATTTGGGGATGAAAATGGGCATAGCCACTGATAAGAGGAGAATGAGGTCCATTCTCCTGAGTTTGGAAAAAGACATTTCTGCACTAGGATCTCCTAATCCAGAAATGGTATCTTGGGACCAGGGGAGAGGGAAGATATGAGAACTTACAAAAGAGACTGCTTAAGAGAACTTTGTTGAAAAAATATATATGTTATGTGCTGGCACTTTACATTTTCCTGGAATTTCTATAGTAACTCTCAAGTAATGCTTGTAGAGAAAATAAAGTATAGGCTGGGTCCCAAAACTTCATGACAAGGTACCTACTATAATTATTATCATCCCCATTTACTGGTGAGAAAATGAAATTAAATGAGGTTAGAGCACTTGACCCAGGATATATTGCTAGCAAAGCATAAACAGATGTGTGGGGGCCCCTAAAACCAACCTCAGAATGGACTGTCTAGAGAATTCAAGAAAGCTATAATACTTATGGTCACCATTTATTACAGTGAAAGGATATGGATCCAAATCAACAAAAGTAAAAGGCATTTAGGATGGAGGCACCAAGAGAAACCAGGCACAAGCTTCTGGTTATCATCTCCTAGTGGGATTACAAGGACAGTACTTACTTCTCCAAGTCATAAAATGTGACAACATGTGTGAAGTGTTGTCGGTCAGAAAAGCTCTCCCTTGCCTTGGCATCCAAGGATTGGGTTGGTGATCTGTCACATAGGCATACAGGATGTGCATCACTGATCTTAGCCGTTCAGTCTCCAGCTTCCAGAAAACAAATTAACATGTGGTCCAGGACCTCAGGCATACAAGAACAGACATTTGCCCTAAGTCATCTTGTTCACATAAACTATATTGCCCACCTGATACAGTGTAACCCAAAACCTCAGGCATCCTAAAACATTCTTTTCAGGCAAGATATGATAAGGAGTGAGAGGTTCTCTCCTGGGAACCAGTCAACGACTAGTCTTTTCTTTGGAATGTGCATAATTAGCACAATTCATCTAATGCACATGTAACTAATCTAATGACTCTGAGGAATATGAGTGGCATACAAAGATGAGTCCGTTAAAGCCCAAAATGAGTAAGCAGCTTGTCAAAGTTACAACAACCAACAAGTAAAATCCAGTTTTGCCTGACTCCAAAGTCCATAAACTTAACCAGTATTCAGTATTCAGATGATAACCACCAACCAGATAGTAGAAGCTACAGAACTAAGTTGAATTGCAATTATTTTTACAGAGATGAACATTAAATTCTAGATCCTAAAAACCAATTTTTAGGGCCAAGTCCTAGAAAACATGGTTTAGAATCAACCTGAATGAACAAGTTTGGGGGATTTCAGTCTACATCGAGACTTACATGAGTACACTATAAAATTTACATGAATATAAAACAGCCATAGAAGACAGAATCTTGGAAGCAATAATGGAATCATTATGTCTAGAATGAGGAGGGTGTCATGGGTCCTGATAACACAGCCAACTCAACAATGAAGGCAATACTTCATACTCTAAATCTTTCCCTGTCTCAGAAATTTCTTATCCTCTCTCTTCTTAGTTCCATAACAAGGTGATCTCATAAACTATCCCTAAGAAGGTATGATTTTGAATCAAATCAAAGTACTACTTATGTAGGTCAAAACTTTTGAATATCAGCAATTTTAATCTAATATTAACACCTGATGATAGCAGAAGGTGTCATTCCTCCAGGGGTATTTGCAGTTCAATGGAGGAATCCAAGAGACAACAGTCCAGATTAGGAAAGGGAGATATTTGTGAACACGGAAACATTCTTGATGCTTGCCAATCATATTGTACCCAACCTACATTTTCCTGACAGTTTGTTCCATTAAGCTATACCAATACCTCTTTATGGCATTGTCAATTCATGTCCATTCAAATAAATTAATGTTCCCATCTCAGCTGACTCATTTGGCAGTAAAAGCTAGTTCACCTGCCAACGCATTAGCTGGCTCACAGAACCTCTCTATCAAAAAAGCACATTTTCACAGTAATACACAGAGAGAAGCCACAAGCCCCCTCTTCCCCCAATACAGCAGTTTAGATTAAACACATGTGAAGAATTTTAAGGGCAAAGAGGTGGAAGAGAGGGGAAATGATACAGAAAGACTGGAGATGATAGAAATATTTTACAACGTATAAAGTAAAAAAGTATTTGACATTTTCTTGCTTTTTAGGTCCATAAAAAGATCCTTGTAATTACTCCTGAGCTCTCAGAACATTCATTCAAAGGACATAATTGATTCCTTACAATGTATACAATGTTATTAAGGTACATTCTCAAACTAAACCAATATATACAATTATAAATATTGAATTTGTATCAAATGATATTAATAAATATTTATAGTCTAATGTAAACAAAATATATGTGATTGTGTACAGTTAGTAAATTACAAATACAGTAGAATAAGCTACTCTTGGATTTGTCAAATGTGATCTTTATTGCTGCCAAAGTAACACAGTAGATCTGATTGTTTTTATGTTGCCGAACTTTCATTTGTTCATTCGTTTGTACAACAAATGTTTAGCATACATTTGTACTGTGACAGGCATGTAAAATAACATCCATAGTGACCACTGCTGCAAATGAGGTCATTGATGAACAGCTTGGAGAAAGTATCATCAGTATCAGTTTTTAGGTAGGCTCTGAGGATTTGGAACACTTAAAACCATTCCATATTCACATTCCAAAGATAATGTACAAATTGTCTTCATTGATTAATCTATGCTATCATAAGCTGGGGAAATGTCATTCTTTGACTTCAGTTTTCTTTAAACATTTAATAATGGTCTCTACTTGAGGACCATTTTAAGGCTGGACTCAAAGGTGATTGATGTTTCCCATTAACAGGTTGAATGAAGAGCCCCTTATTTAGCCTGGACTATGCTTAGAAGCTAGCAGAGAAGAGGAATTTACCCTACTGTCATTTGTTATCTGAAAACTCCCGACGGCTTCAATGTCTCCTATCACTACTTAATCGAATTTAGAAAATCATGATCTTCCTTTTAAATATTTTACAAGTTTTTAAATGTACAACCAATTTTTGGACGGAGGGGCGGGGGGCCCTGGAGAATGGTTGTATACATTCCTCCTAATCTGTGATTTGGTATATATTCCACAATTTTAAAAAAAATATCTGAATGTTTAGGCTAAGTTAGAAAATAAAAACATGCTCTCATTTTTGGAGCCTAGTGCCTATCTGCCTACTTTCTCGATTATGCAGATATGCTCTGGTTCCAAAAATTTCTTGATTCTTGTGGTTAGTCGTAGGTATGGAGAAACATTTCAGAACAAGTGAAGCTTGAGTCTGACATTCTAAAATTAGTTTTTACTATTTCACATTGAATTGCATATTATATATTATACCTTCATTACTCTATAAACTGTATTGTAGAAACCTTAAGAATAAGTTCTGACCTGCATCCACATCTCCTATCAACAATAAATGTTCTTTTTTCCTTTTTTTCCCCTCTTCTACCACCGTACTTTGAACAAACACTAATTAACCATGAACACCCTAGTCATTCTCCCCCCAAATAAAATTTACTTCTCCTTTACAAAATAAAAAAGAAAGAAAGCAACTCCCTCTTAGTACAGCTAAGATCATACTCAATGTTGCAGGGCTTTGATCTGTTTCTTAAGCTGTAACATGGGAGCCTAGTTCATACCTCGTTTGTGAACTGCCCATGACACCTTGCCAATGGTTGAACTGACTTAGTTTAGCTTATCCTGCTAAAGGTTATATCCCTCCTGTAGGGGAGGAAAAGGTTTTCCTTGATCCTCTTAGGGCTGCTGGCTGGATCTGAAAATTAAACTCACAAAGTAACAGGAAAAAAGCTTACACAGTGTACTGAATTTTTATGTGTACAGACGGATCGTCACAAAAGAAGAAATGTCTGAAGAAATGGCCAGAACAAGAAGCTTTTACACCTTTTAGATGAAGAAACAATAAATTTGTGAAAGATTGACAAGACAAAGGGATTTGGGCTAGAGGTAGTAAATAATGAAGAAATAGCTAGAAAGATAAGAGTTCATTTAAGAAGGTTTGTTTGTACAGATTTCTCAGCCCCAAATTCCCTGTCTCTGGCGACAAGAATGTCTTCCTTCCTCTTGGTTCAGGGAGGGCACTTTCCACATGGGAGATTCATCTCCAGTTTCAGGAAAGGAGACTGAATAGGAGAAGGTCAGAGCGACCTTCCTGCACCTGCCATTTTCTCAAATTCCTTCAGCTTAAGAAATTCAAGGGGCCAACATGCCATATTTGGGGGTAGCATATCCTGAACCCCATCATACCCAACAAATTTATCTTTGGTAATAAAAAACTACTCCAGGGGAACATCTCCCTCTCCTGCTCATGTAAAGTTTTTGGAATAATATTGAGATCCTGCTATCTATATTATACAATAAATATTCCATATTTTATTGAAAGCCAGGGTACTTAGAAGATTCATAAAGCTGCCAGTCTATGTAATTCGTCAAATAGATGTGCATACCCATCTATGAAATTCTAACCTTCCTTCATTTCAGTGTTTAAAACAGGCCGGCTAATTTTATTAAACATATGTATCTAACATTTTCATATATTCAGTGCATAAATTCTTTTTTTTTTGATGACTATGAAGGCATATTTAGTTGACACTGTGGCATATAACAGGGATGCCAGGTAAGAATTTTTAGATATGGTGTCATTTTGTTAAGAGATACTTCCTTTTCTGATAAATGGCTTTGAAAGCAGCTCTAAGACTTTTCCTTTCCTCATCTCCCCTACCTCGTAGAGCACCTTTGTCAGTACACCTTTGTAACCTGCCTGGGGAGAATTATAATCCGCAGTGTGACTCTGCCTGCCATTAATCTTCCTCCCATTTTAGCGGTCTGAGAGAAGAAATCCCTAGAGCATGTTTTCCCCTGGCCTCTGAGTCATCCTGTTAGCTTCCTTGGTCACAGATAAAAGAGCAATCCTGTGCACTCACCGCTGGTCTCTGGGGACAGGGAAGACATGTAACAACGCCATAGCTCAGATTTTTCCGTGAAGGATTCATGCGCATCACCAGCCAGCAGGAAATCAACGCTATCAACTTCAGTTAAGGTATCACTATAAGCAGAAGATGTTTTCATGGCCAGGACAGAGCTCTGAAAATAAGGAAGTGACACATGCAATTGAAAACATAAATATATTATCATTCAGGGTGTGGGGAAAGATTTCTTTTAAAAGCTTTCATAAAATAACATTTTCTGCCAGCAGCAGCATTTTATCACCAGTTGTAATAACCAACTCCTTAAATGCATGACTTTCCTTAGAAGTCATGAATAAGCCAATTCTGATTCCTGGGTACATAAATTGTCCAGGATGTCTCTTCCCAGTACCAAATTATATGTCTATATTCTGCCCACAGAAGAGCCGCAGGATAATCTTATAACCTTGTATTGTTCCCTGAAATACTCCACCAAGGTAGGAAAAAGAAAAAAACTCCCAATCAACATAGTATGCAAATAGTACCCTATAAAGGTATCTTCAATGTCTGTCAATCCCAAATTGGTCATTTCGTAGCTGTGCGAACTTTGACGAGTTAATTAACCACTCTGAGCTCTTTTTCCTATCTGTAAAACGGGGTGGTCAAATGACCTCCTCTCAAGATCGCCGCAAAGATTGAATACCACCATGCATAAAACACAGTGGGAATGACGTCCACGTACAACAGATGGAGCTCTCATTGTTACGAATCGTAGCTCACCAAACTTGGAGCTCCTCTGAGCAGGTTGTGGGCAAAAAACCACCACATTTCTTCGTAGATGCCTCAGTAACTAGCTCAACACCCTCCAAGAAATGTTTACAGGCATCCACGGGAAGGAAGGGGAAGAGGAGATCAGTATGAAAGAAAGAAGGAAGGGAAGAAAAAAGAAAGCAACCGAGAAGGGTACAGCCAGCGGGGGAAGATCAAGGTTTCTCTCCCTTTCATGAGTTTCTGTTTCATTATAACTTGCAGAAACCGGAATGGATGAGACATAAATGCCTTGGTTTGGAGCCAATGAGGATTCAAAGTAGGGTCCCTATCATTTGGCATCGGACACCCACTCTGACTAACCCGCAGTGTCACTGACCCATGTACCCCACATTGCGCTAGGCACACAGAACACGAGGTAGAGTGACTTAGGAACACACCTACGTACTTGGTGGGGTTGGGGGGAAAAAGAGGACCTAACCTGATATCATCTTGAAAACTAGAAATTATCCGCAGCTTCAGGAAGAGCCAGGCTTGGCAGTTTGGGGTGAACAAATACAAAGAAAGTGTGTCAGTGGTTTCTAATGTGTCATTGAGGCTGGGTATCACTATTCCGAAGGTCGATCCAGGGGAGCAGAGCTCGCTTCTCAGACGCAAGCTGCCGTGTGGGCTAAGTGAGGTTATTTATAACTGCCACGGTTCAGGATTGCTGATGGAGACTGCAGAGTACTATTTCTTTTGGCAGATGACGTCAATTATTTTGGTGTGTGTTCTTGGAACGTGGTCTTTGCTAAATGGTTGTTAACTGGCCGCAGCTGTTATAGGAAATGATATTAGTCTTTGGCCTTTTGTGATTACAGTAATAAAACCTGTAACTGGGTATTAGTGTTTGATGATTTATTTTAAGACTACAGCCTGTTCTTCACTCCTCTTTTGTGGGGGAAAAAGTGTCTTTGGAGAAACTGCATTTTATTCCTCCAAAGAACGAACCACCATTTCCAGTATTCCCTGGAAGTATGTAACACAATGTCTTTTTTTCTTGCGTTTAACAAAGAAAGCGTTTCTGTGATTGTTTTAAGTACTTAACTTGGTACTTGCAGGATTTTAGTTTTTCCTGAAGCTAATATGAAATATTCATCTATCAGCAATACTACAATGCTCTATGCTGTAAGAATACCTAATATGGTATTTACTTTCCTGGATAGAATTGATGGTGGCCTCTTTTCTCTGAAGTGATTCTCTTTTATTTCCAGGGATAGGTAAACTTACCCAGGCACCAAAGAATTCATCTTCATTCCTACAAGAGATTCTGATTTACATCATGTTTAGCTTAAGAAGTTCTTTAGTTGCCTTTAATTTTGATTTTTAAAACAATTCTTTACTTGGATAAATCTTTCTGATTAAATCCAAGAGGATAAGTCCTAGAAGCTGATAAACAAATGAAGACTTTCACAAAAGTCTTTTCAGGGTGCCTGGGTGGCACAGTTTAAGTGTCTGACTCTTGGCTTCAGCTCGGGTCGTGATCTCAGGGGTCATGGGTTGGAGCCCCACGTTGGGGTCTGTGCTCAGCACAGACTCTGCTTAAGAGTCTTTCCCCTCTGCCCCTCTCTCCTGCTCTCTCTCCCCATCTCCCAGTCTCTGAAATGAATAAAATCTTGTTTTTGTTTTTTTTTAAAGATCTGTTCTTCGTCGATGCATTAAACATTTGTAAACATCAAAATTCCATCTGTATAATTAGGAATGTAGAACGTGATACCTCATCTTCAATATCCACCTCCTTCAGCCCACCAGGACAAGAAAGCAGGCAGAGGCTGACACAGGAAGAATCAGATTGCCCAGGGGAAAATGATGAGATACATTTTATAGCCCTTTGATTTCCTCCTAATTCAGTGGGTCTTTGATTCCTGGTTTAAATTTATAAGATTTATTATCATACTACGTGCAATAAAAATACGTTCATTTTTCAATAGTAATACTCTAATTAAGAATTGAGGAAGAAATTACTAACACCATGGAATGCAGAGAGCTTTAAGAGCTTTCAAAAAATTACCAGGATAAACAACCGGCTATTTAGGGTCGATGATGGATCTTCTTTTGTTCTGGCAAGATATGAGGGAGAAAAATGATTCCTACACGTATCTTCCTTTGTAGGTGATAAACAAAGATGGAGATTAGGACCCATCCTGGCATGTGTATATGCCATTCATAGTGACAGTCATTTATGCAAACCCTGGAGCAGACTTTGGCTCTGTGTTAAAGCTGTGATGATCCCCAGCTGGGTCCCTTATATCGCCTAAGGAAGCAGTGTCCTCTGTTTAACACCATCTCCCCATTTTTAATGATATCTGGAGACACCCGGATAACACCCTCTGGATTTGTCTCCAGTGACCCTCTCCTGAACTCTGGTCCTGATTTAAGCCTTCAAAAAAGAGACACATTCAAGTTGATTTCGTGCTGTGTATCTGAAGATCCAAACTATTTCTCTTTCTCCTCATTGCCTTCTATCTCTATAATACAAGGGTGCCCCTGTTTCATTGTCTCAATAAGTTGAACACTTATAGGGTATGTTTTCATACATTTTGTTTCTTTGTACTCTTAGTGCAAGGTCCTGGGAGAAGGGTGAAGTTGGAGGCTTCTGTGCTTCTCTCCCACGCTGACTGCCCTTTGTCCCTTCTGTGTTAGGTGCTGCTGCCCTTGTATGTCCCCTCATTCCCGAGCAGACTCGTCTTTGGATCCCCATTTATACAAAGGCTCAAATAACTGATCCCAATCTAAAGCAATGGTTCTCAGCCCATGGTACACATCAACATCACACAGGGAGGAAAAACTCACCTGCTTTGGTTCTACTCCAGAGAGTGAATCAGCATTGCTAGGAAGGGAATAAGACTATTTACCTCTTAAAAGACCTTGAGTATTCCTGATGAAGAATTACAATGTTCCACTCAATCTGCATTTTAATAGGTTCAAAACCTGCAACTGAAGCCACTCTGACCAACTAAAGAATTCTAAGCAGTCACGGAAGAGAAATGCAGAAAGCTGAGAATTCCCAGGACATAATGGGTGGAGGACTTTGGCTCCAAATTCCTTGCTTATAACAACTACATTTTTTTTTAACAATAAAATATTTTACAGGTTTTTTTTTTTCTGACTAAAAAGCAAACGTTTTTTACAGGAAACATGAAAAGGATGTAAGAAAGAAAACAAAAACTGTAAATGTATGGTCTACATCTGATTCTATCTTTCTCTGTACCCTCTCTCTCTCTCCCTCTCATACACACACACACACACACACACACACACACACACACGGTGCCTAACAAAGTGCCTCTCTTATTTTATGTACTCAATAAAAATGTGCAGCCTGAATGAATTTGGTGACACAGCTTTGGACTCTTTTCTGGGCATTCACAGAAATAGAGTAACAAGCATTCTAATGGTCTCTATTTCTTGCTTTCTCAATCAGCTTCAAAAGAAAATATTTTTGAGGATAATTGTGTAAAAAATATATAATAGAATTATTAAATACAATTTGAGAGGCTCTTTGATCTTTCAAAATTACTCATTGGCAATTTTTGAGTCTGAAAAAAATCTGTCTTCTAAGAAAGAAGACCTCTGCTTCTCTCTTAATTTCTTTTCTTTTTTTTTTTTTAAGATTTTATTTATTTATTTGACAGAGAGAGATCACCTGTAGGCAGAGTCTACAGGTGGGCGGGGGCTGGAGGGGGTGGGGAGGGGGCAAGAGGGGGGCAGGAGTGGGTGGGAAGCAGACTTCCTGCTGAGCAGAGAGCCTGATGCAGGGCTGATCCCAGGACCCTGAGGTCATGACCTGAGCCAAAGGCAGTGGCTTAATCCACTGAACCACCCAGGCCCCCTTCTCTCTTAATTTCTTCCAAAAAATATCACTTCTAATTCTGTTCAATAGCTGCAACAGTCAGGATTGGTTTTGGTTGCATATATTAGTCATCCCAAATAAGAATGGCTTTAAACAAGAAAAAGTCCAGAGGTAGATAGTCCCGTGCTGGGAGGGCATTTCCATGGTCAATCAGAGACCACAGCTTCTTCTTTCTTCCTTCTCTACCGTCGTTTGTACCCGTCTTTCATCCTTAAAGTCTACCCAGAGTCAATTTGGCTATTAGAGAACCACCCTTTATATCCAAATTCCTGGCAAGAAAAAGGAGGAAAGGGAAAAGGGAAAAGAAAGAGCATCTGGACTGAGTTAGTGCCTATTAGGAAGCAATCCTGGAAGGCACACCCATCCATTTGTTTACATCTCAGTTGAGCCCTAGCTTCAAGGGAAGCTGGGAAATGTGGTCAGCTGCTACTAAGAATACAATCATGGTTCTGTTAATAGGAAACAATGGGCAACATATTGTATAGACAGCTAGCACATAAGAGACCACAGCAAAGTCTCTTATGTCATTCAACAGTCAAAATGCAAATAACAAAACACTTACCAACAAGGAGTTTAAATAGTAAATTTTTATCCTAAAAATTTAGGGTGGTTCAGGGTTATTTCAGGAGCTCAGGGATGTTATCAAGGTCTGGGCACCTTCCAACTTTCTGTTATGCCATTCAGAAATATATCAACAATGTCCTTCTCTGTAGCCAAAAAATGGCTGCATTGTGTCTTCACATTACAACATCCAAACCCTGGGAAGGGCAAGTTCTCATCTGTGTCTCTTCAGGGAAGAAACTCCCAGCTGACTAACTGGGTACCACATGCCCATGCTTACACCAATCA
Source organism: Mustela nigripes (assembly GCF_022355385.1). NCBI lineage: Eukaryota > Metazoa > Chordata > Mammalia > Carnivora > Mustelidae > Mustela > Mustela nigripes. Next base: position 176,699,557 of record NC_081560.1, on the reverse strand, counting down.
TTAGCAAGAGTAATGGAATTATAACAACTGGTTTATAGTAATGAATCAGTGATTCCCTCCTGGGCCGGAGTATGTGAGAAAGTAAATACTTGAACAAAACCAGGGTTCAGCTACCAAGGAAGAAAGAAAGTAGTCTAGGTGGTGAAGAGAATGACTTTGGATAGATGTCTGCCACACTTATTCTATGTTTTATAAAACATAGATTGACAACGATTCTGAGTAGTACATACTTGGGAAATTCCATGATACCTTATTCATTACTTAATTAGCATTTCCTTTCAAAAGGGCAAAATACAAGCCTGAGATCAGACAATGAATCTTTAAACATTAATACACAGACACAGATTTCTCTTTCTATAGTTGGAGAAAAATAAAACAAATGGTACTTTTTGTTGAATAGTATCAGTATTCATTAAGTGTTATACCTCTAGCATTACAATGGCACTGGGGAAAAGAAAAAAGTCCCAATTATTCTAAACTTCAAGTAACTGTCAAATAATTTGCATTTCTTTCACATAGATGAAAATACATTTTTATCGGGTGTTCCACTTAAAGTGCTGAGGACATTAACTGATCAATGAATGTAACATTTCCCTTTATTTTCCCCCTGATAACAGCAGTGTTTGCATGCCCTATTGTAGGTGTCCCCACCTCTATCATTCGAGATAAAGCAACCTAGCCTTGTATGTTGAAGATTTGAGTTTCCTGAACTCTAAGAGAAAATATTTGACTTGAATTCCTGGGGACAACGGTACCTGTCTCTCACGTGTGTGGCCAATAAGAATAAAAATAACTCACTGAGAAGCACTTTCCAAAAAATTCCTTTACTCTTTTGGCCTTTCCGTTCTGTGGGAGTGAGGAAATCATCCAACAGCTGTCTTTTAACCCGGTGGTTGGAAACAGGTCACCGAAGATTGCGGAGCAGAAATAAAGGAAGTGCATTGGTTCCTGATGACTACCTCCAGCATCATACCAGCTCAGGACTGCCTTTATCTCAACTTTTACGTGAAAAATTGACCCTTCTCTATTTTATCACTGCGGTCAGCTCTCTCTTTTCGGCAGAAGCATTAATGCCCTAACCAATTCATGGAACTGCCACACCTAATTGGAGAGTATTATTATGACTGATCTTCATTTTTTTTTTCATGATGACAGACTGATAAATCATGGGGTCAAAAACCAAACACAGGGGGTGCCTGGGTGGCTCAGTGGGTTAAAGCCTCTGCCTTCCACTCAGGTCATGATCTCAGGGTCCTGGGACAGAGCCCTGCATCGGGCTCTCTGCTCAGCAGGGAGTCTGCTTCCCTTCCTCTCTCTCTGCCTGCCTCTCTGCCTACCTGTGATCTCTGTCTGTCAAATAAATAAATAAAATCTTTAAAAAAAATTTTTTTTAAAAACAAACACAATTTTATCTGGCCCTAAAGCACATACGTTTAATTATCAAACTATCTGGTAAACCAAGCTGGGCTGATCTGTCTGCTTAGGCAGGCAGGGGGTGGGAGAAGAGCAATGTAGAACAACTGGCAGAGCAAGGACCAGGTCACCAGAAGCCTGCAGAAGGAGTCCTTGCAGGCGGATGTGTGTGTGTGCACAGTAACAAGGCCCAGGAACTAGAATCATGCTGATGAGCACAGACCCATCTGCTTTTTAGTCCTAATCCTTGAACTTGAGGTATTTCTAGGCTGGAAACCTGAAGCCAAAATAAAACACGTACCTAGCACTTAGATTCCTAACTGAGTGGCTGCCTATCCTGGTAAGTCAACTCTCGGAGAAGAAATTTTTATCTGAATTAACTAGTTTAATTGTCTGTGAAATCCAGGTTGACCAAATAATTGCAAGTTAATCCTGCCATTTAATGCTGCGTCGAACCTCCCTCTCTGACTGGAAAGGTCCTATTTGTATTCTGGGAGTTCTCTGCCTCTGTGTAACAGGTATGCCTCCTGTCACTAGTGTGGGGTACAAACGTCAGGGGACATCAGGCAATGTCTGGAGTCATTTTTGGTTGTCACGACTGAGCAACATTACTGGCATCTAGTGAATAGAGGTCAGGGTTGCTGCTGAACCTCTAAAGCGCAGGACACACACCCTAGGGTGGAGAGTTATCCAGGCCAAAATGTCAATAGTGTTGCCCTTGAGAAACCACGCTGGAGTCAAACAGTACTTAGCGAAGGGAGAACTCGGCACTTTAACCTGTTAATGACACTCCAATCAGTGCTTTCAAACTCCAAAGTAATATTTAAACCTGGCCTCTCGATTCAACAAATTAAGCAGCTAATTGATTATATTCCATTGCATGTTTTCCATTGTAGATGCAGCCAGAAAGTGTAGCTGACAGGCTTCCAAAATCCTTCATCCTTTCTGTTCAAGTCTTCATGTTTACTGGAAGGTCATTAAGTTGCTTTGCTTTTGAAATCCATTTATTACTTCCAAATCTAGTGCAGTCTATTTAGTCCTTTCTTAATGCTGTCTAGTGAAACATTAATGAGGAGCTCACGCATAGTCATAGAATTTGTCTGATTACCTCATTTATTTTTAATGAGCTTGCTGCTTACACTTCAGGATAACCTAACAGAAATTGAATAATGTAATTCTCTCTAGGTGGAGTGCCCCTAAATTTGACTCTAAATTATTAATCATGTACGCCGAAGACATTAAAGAGTCTTTTGCCCATAAATTTACCTAAATCTTTGACTCTGTAGTTCTATCAATATATTCTCTTCCCTGAAATGTCTTTTAACCAATTATTGTGGCTGAAAACATTCAATTTTCTTCAGAGTGAAGTCCTCAGAATTCAAAATCTGAGGAAATTGAACTCCATCATAAGATCCAAACTTGAGCCCACTGTTAAGCATTAGAGACACGTCAGTTTCCCAAGAAGAAAAGTGAATCGCTATTTTAAATACCAATTTGTGGCTTTCAGAACCAAGGTAATATCTTTAATTCAACCTATTTCTGTACCTAGATCATCTAGCTTTGTTATATATGGTTTAAAAAATCTCACCTTATGGATCTGGGCACAAAGTTTCATTAATATTCTACTAGTTTATGGGTAGTGAGTCCCCTAAGCCCCATGGTAGCAATGATTATAAGATTACTCGGCCAGCAAAAGCTTATTTCATAACTGGAAACATCTTAGCACAAAAAAGATTAAATTAGTTGTCCTTATCAAAAAACCCAAAACTTCTGTAAACCAACCCTTTTCTAAGAATGGTAGCAACTACATCTTTCCAACAGAGCAAGAATAACAATGAAACTCAGCCTGTAAATGTTATGAAGATTCCCCTACAATCCTGACTCTACCAATCCTGAATTCTGGCTGTGTTTATCCTAGAATTATTACAAAACCTGACAAAAGAAGCCTTCTACTGAATGAATCAGCCTCAGGTCATCAACACAAGAGTACAGTGAGGATGACCAATACTTCCTAGACTCTCTTGATCCACCTTTCCCCTCTCAGCCAAAACCAGTTGGTTTGATTGAAAGCCGCAGCAATAAGGTTTAGTGAAGGTATCAACCCTATAGGACGACTTCACTGGAAACCCCACAAATAGGGCAGTCATGCTGGTCACTTTGGTCATGGAGCTTCACGTGTTAGGGCTCCAGTAGAGTAATTAGTCTTATTCTTTTGCTCCAGTGGACTAATTAGTCTTTATTCTTTCAGTTCAAAGATAGACCCAGAAGTCAAATGCAGATCAAAATATGAAATTTGTTGCCAATAAAGCTGGACTAGAGTAGGCTGCCAGCACCTGTGACTAAGTCAGACTTCCTGTTCTTTCCTGAGCTGCACACAGAGGGAGGACCCTCGAGAGGCCAGGGATGCCCTTGCGCTTGTCATCTGAGGTGAAGAGTATATATCCCTGGACAGGCTAGTTGAGAAAAGATCGATGCCAATAGCTCAACACTCTTCTAGCAATCCCACTGTAGACGGTGTCAGCAAGAGAAGGAAGGCAGAAGCTTCTATCCAATAGTTCCAAGATCATGGAAGTTCTTACTTTATGAGCCATGACTAGAAAGCCAGGACAAGGAGAAACTAATCCCCAATGACTCCCAAATCTCGTTGCTTTACAAAATCAGGGGCTCAGTTTTTCAGTTTCCAGCAGTCCGTCTTTAGGTATAAAAATAGAGATAGTCTTTATCCCTGAAACAGACTTCACTGTTAAGCTCCTATGAATATACTATGGTATTGATGGCTCAATGTTGGATGAAATATTTAATTTCATCAACCAGGGCTCTTTTATGTGGAGATGACCAGATGATATTAACTTCAACTATTGAACAAATCTCTAGTGTCTCCTTGATGACAAGCTTAAGATTAGATACTTAAATAATAGTATGGTCCCCGTCAAGAGAAAAAAAAAATCTTTGTAACTATGTATGGTGATGGATGTTCACTAGACTATTATGGTGACCACTTTGTAATATATACAAATAGCAAATCATTATGTTGTACACCTGAAACTGATATAATGCAATATGCCACCTTGAACCTCAATTTTAAAAAAATCGCCACCTGGGTGGCTCAGTTGGTTAAGCATCTGCCTTCGGCTCAGGTCATGATCTCAGGGTCCAGGGATCAAGCCCTGCATTGGGCTCTCTCCTCAGTGAAGAGCCTGCTTCTCCCTCTCTGTACTTGCTTTCTCTCTCAAATAAATACAATTTAAAAAGAAATAGCATGGTAAAGGAAGCTTGGAAATGATTTTGAACAGTGGTTCTTCACACTGATAGTGCATTCGAATCACCTGATGAAGGTTATTGGATAAACATGCTTGGCAGTCCCTATTCTCAGAGGTTTTGATCGAATCGGTCTCGGGTGTGGCTCCGACATCAGGATTGGAAGAGTCCCCAGCGGGGCTTCCAAATTCGTGAAGGAGTCTCTCCTGGTAGACGCTGCCCCAAACCTGGAGTCAGAGCTTGGCTCTGGTTGTGCTTTCCACCCGCACCCCCGGCAGCACTACTCTGATCTGTATAAAACTGCCCCAGTATTCACATTGGCCCTGCTCCCAAGTTGAGGAAGTCTGGAAATCAACGGGGAATTGAATTGAGGACATCCATTACCGTGTGAAATTAGAAGCCGCAAGCCTGGGGGACTAGTCTGAGGTCTGTCATTTCCAAACTCCATAACCTCAGAGACTGCTGCCCTCTGGGATTCTGCACTCTCCTTTGTTACAAAGTATAACAGGAGCGGGATGTGTCTCTGTTTCAGCCACGGGAACTCTAGAGCCGGTTTTGTTCCACCTCATGCAGGTCCTAATACAGGGAGTGCATTAAACTAAGAACTAGTTTTCTACTTGTAGAGGAGGTGTCAAAAGCAGCTCATCACTAAATAACTGGCTTTTTATCCAGAAACACATTTGTAGAGCGAGGATAAAGCAAAGCAAACTTATTACTGACTCTCATCCTCCTAAAACCCAGTAGAGGAAGAACGGAAGGGATCCCTGACCAAATCTGGGGATGTATGGGGCACAGAATCTCACCACTCCTGGCAGGATTTGGGGCATGTCCAAGGTGAAGGTAATGTGGGGCTGTTCAACTTGGGCAGCATCCACAGGGAGACAACCTTCTTTGCTTAAGAACAGAATTTCATCCCTTGGGCAGATCTCTGGAAACAGAACTGGTAACAAGACTGGGGCTTTGACCACTAATTCTCAAAAGTTAGCATGCATCAGAATGACTTAGAGAAAGTGCGAGAACCCAGATTGCTGGTCTCTGCGTTCCCACTGACCCCTCCAGAATTTCTGATGTATTAGGTCCGAGATGGGGCTTGAGGGTTTGCTGCTTCTGCTGGTCCAGAGAGCACATTTGGAGAACATTCTGAGGCCATCTTAGAGCCACTAGTCCTGAAACCTACACCCCCACCCCCCAGCCATGGCAGTCACTGCGCATTTGGGCCACTAAAAGCCTCTGAAAACTTCTGAATCCAGTTGCATTTTTTGTGAAACCTCAAACTTTAGGTTTCATTGGGAGTTTTGTACAATATTGTCGTTAACCAAAAACAAATTTGTTATTTCATTAAGTTGCAAAGACAAAACACATGCAAACGCACACACGCACTTGACCTTCTAATTGACAGATTAACACCACAGATAAAGGTCACATTGAGATTTGCTTCTCCATATCCCTTTTGATTGTTTTAAAAGTTCCATATGGTGACTATTAGTAAATAGACCCTTTTCTCCACTTGTAGCCGAGAGACTATTTAACTTTCCTGCTATTTAAATAATGCACCAATGAACATTATTTAAGTATAATATTTCCCCCCAGGATTTTGGATTGCAAATACAGCTACTGTCATATTGAGTGAAATTATCCTTCCTGCATTGTATTAGCCTGGCTTCTCCAGAGAAACAGAACCACCAGGATATAAAAGGAGATTTAGTAAGAGGAATCAGCTCACGCAATTATGGAGGCTGAGAAGTCCCACCATCTGCCATCTGCAAGCTGCAGACCCAGGAAAGCCAGTGCTGTAATTCAATCTGAGGTTGAAGTCTTGAGAAGCAGGGGAGCTGATGATGTAAATCCTAGGCAGAGGATGAGATGAGAGATCTCAGCTGCAGAAACAAGGCAGAGAAAAAGGGGGAAATTCCTCCTTCCTCTGACTTTTGTTCTGTTCAGTCCTCAACAGAGTGGATGATGCATAGTCACCTTATGGAGGTCATGGCCTTTACTGAGTCTGCCAGTTCAGATACAAATCTGACCCAGGGGCCCCTGGGTGGCTCAGCTGTTTAGCTATCCGACTCTCGATCTCAGGTCAGGTCTTGATCTCAGGGTCATGGGTTCCAGCCCCACGCTGAGTGCCACGCTGGCTATGGAGCCCACTTAAAAGTAATAACAACAATAACGACAACAACAACAATAATAATAAACACTAAACTGATCCAGAAACACTCTGGATGTTTGACCAGAAATAATGTTTGACCAGATATCTAAGCATTCTCTGATCCAGTCAGGTAGACACATAAAATTCATTATCATATGCACATTTGAAAAAATTCCTCTTCGGTCACCAAATTGTGGAAAGAACCAAGATGCCCTTCAACAGACGAATGGATAAAGAAAATATGGTCCATATATACTATGGAGTATTGTGCCTCCATAATGAATGGAAGATTCATTCACTGAATGAATTGAATTTATTCAATGAATGGAGAAAGGATGAATACCCAACTTTTGTATCAACATGGACAGGACTGGAAGAGATTATGCTGAGTGAAATAAGTCAAGCAGAGAGAGTCAATTATCATATGGTTTCGCTTACTTATGGAGCGTAAGGAATAACACGGAGGACATTGGGAGTTGGAGAGGAGAAGTGAGTTGGGGGAGATTGGAGGGGGAGACAGACCATGAGAGACTGTGGACACTGAGAAACAAACTGAGGTTTTTGGAGGGGCCCGGGGTGGGAGTTTGGGTGAGCCTGGTGGTGGGTATAATGGGGGGCATGGATTGCATGGAGCACTGGGTATGGTGGATAAACAATGAATTCTGGAACACTGAAAAGAAATAAAATAAAATGAAATGAAAAAAAAAATTCCTCTTCCCAGCAAAAGGTTCTAACTCTCCCCTCAACTTCCAGTCCTGGGTCTCTCCAAGGAGTCATTTAAGCTGAAACTGAGGATACGGAATAGCTAGCCATGCTGTTGCAGGTTGAAGAGTCCAGTTTTAAAAAGTTAGTGCAAAGGCCCTAGAGTGGGCAAGAGTACCAGGTAAAGTACTGAGGGAAGAACAGTGCAGCTAGAACCAAGGGATAGTAGAGAAAGAGAGAGAGAGAGAGAGAGAGAGACAGAAAGAGGATACAGTAGAAAAATACTTTATAAGGCATTATAAAAAGTTGGGGTTTTATTCTCAGTGAATGGATGATTTTAAGCAGGGGAATTATATAACTAGATTTTTGTTTTAAGAAGATCATTCTTGATATCAAGTGCAGAATGGATTAAGGAAGGAAGACTGAAAGTGGGGAGACCAATTAGAAGGTCATTGTTTTGTCCAGGCAAATGATGGGTCTAAGGGTCCTGGTGAGCAAAGGACAGAGATGTGGTAAAAGAAATATATCTGGAGGTAATCCGTCCAGGATTTCCTGATATGTGGGGATGAGAAAGTGAAGGAAAGGGAGAAATTGAGGCTAGGTAGATTTCTGGCTTGAAAGATGGAGGGACTAACTGTCTTCCCAATTACCCAACCTCAGGACCAAAGTCCCTCGCATCTACTCTCTCTTGCTACTTCTGTAGCTCTTAAGGATTTCACTTGCTACTTACACACACACACACACACACACACACACACACACAAACACACACACACACACATTCCAGATATTATGAATTTTTAAGTTCCAATTCCTGGTTTCCTTCTTCCATCCAGTCATGATAAATGGAAGCTCAGATGAGTTGTTGCTCTGAGATTTTACTTCTTCTAAGAGGGGACTTTATCAACTTCTTTGTCTCAAACCTTCTTGTCCTCATAGTTCTCCTTGGACCCAGCCCCAGTTCTGATAGACTATCTCTTCTCGGAATGCTTCACTTCAGACACCATGGGCTCCTGAAGGCATTAGGTACTCTCTTTCTTAAAAATGGGTATGATATATTGCCTAGGGTTGTTGTAGCAAGTTACCAAACAAACTGGGTGGCTTTACAAAAAGGAAACTTATTCTTTGACAGTTCTAGAAGTCCAAAATCAAGGTGTCAACAGGTCTGTCTTCCCGCTGGAGGCTCTGGAGAGGGATCCTTCTTTGTCTCTTCTGGCTTCTAATGGTCTTTGCTTGTGATAGCGTCACTCCAGTCTTGGCCTCCATCTTTACATGGCGGTCTTCCCTCTGTATCTCTGATTGTGTCCAAATTTTCCTCTACTTATAAGAACACCAGTTATATTGGATTAAGGTCCTACCCTATTCCAATATTGCCTCCTATTAAGTTAACATCTACAAGGACCCTATTTCCCAGTAAGATCACATTGTGAAGTACTGGGGGTAGGGCTTCAACATACCTTCAGGGGGCACAATTCAACCCATAACCGTGTGTGATTTACATCTCTTATAAGTATAGACTGTGTGACATCTATCTCTCGAATTTTTCTACCTGCCACTCAAGATGGACCACAGTGGGATTTCTCATCGAGGCACTCCTTCTGTACTCAGCTGGTAGCCTCAGACATACATGGATATCCAGAGGTGACGTCCCTCTAAAGCTGGCTCCACACTATCATAATCAGGGCACTTGCTTATACATTTTTAGTATGAAAAATAATCATTAGATATCCTGAATATTTTTGTTGGTCTGATCAATGTATTTTTTCCATGTAGGCAAGCTGCATGGGAAATCAAGTTATCAAATGCTTCTTGGGCTTTTGGCTAAGATCAAGTGTGGAAATCAAGTTATCAGACACATTTTGGAAAGAATGGAATAAGTGGATGGCGGAGGTGGGAGGCAGAAGTTTTATAATTTGGACATTTGGTGACATCCACCCAGGACCACAATAAGAAGGTGATTAGAAGGGCTTCATCTACAATCTGTACTTAGATGACACAGCTAGTCTTATCTCTGACTAGTGATTTCTACCTCCTTGGCTGACAAAACCCTCCCCTGTCCCCGTTATTTAGAAACATATTAATATTTTTAATCAGATTAACGTCCATTCTTAACTGCCTCAGGAACCATTTGGTCCTGTTAAGGTACTTTAATCTCTGCACTGACCCGTTAGGAATTCATTCAGTTTAACTCCGAGAAGGCAACTGTATTTCCAAGGTTTTGAGGGACACAGCAACAGCCATGCTACAGGGATATTGTTTTCCTTCAGTGTCTTTGTCTTCACAAGAGCAGAGAGATTAGATTCAGACGGGTCAGGGGAAGGAAGGTAAAGTTCCCAGCAAAGGCTATCTTGCACTGTGCACTGCAAACTCTTGGGAATGTGGGGGGATAATAGGAAGACCCTAAGGAAATAAGAGGCACATAAGAGTGAAACGAGAGTGGAAACTGACCTCAACTTTGCAATTTTCCCGCAGAGGCAATTCTGACAGTATCTCCCTACCCTTTTACAAAGAGCAGCCAGTGAAAACTGAGATGACAACAATGTGGTGGTTTTTTTATTTTTTTCTCTTGTAAAACTGGGCTCCATTTGAGATGGAATATTAATGGCAAAAGGCTCAATATCTCATTACCAATCCCCATGGGCTTATAGTCCCCAGAAAAGATAAATATTTGAATAGATGATAATAATGTGTATGATAATTCATAGTGAAGCTGCCACATGCCTTTTCATTGAGTCTTTCATTTTACACTAGTGCTTCTGAGTGACATTTGCAGTAATTACATACATATATACTTTGAATTCTGAGGCCAGGATTGGATGATCATTAAGCCCACACAAGCCTTCAAAAAAGAGCAGCATTTGTATTGATTTACCCAGGACAGTAACACATTGTCTAGAGTCTTTCCCTTTTTTCTTTCAGTCCATTGAGTAAAAATAGATTGACACTTCCACCAGTTTCCTCAAAATTTTGTTTGAAGGGGAACTTGAGGTCACCTTAATAGCTATCGAAACCCTTCTTATTGTCAAACTTGGAAAACTTTCACCAATTTCCTGTTTGAAATGCCGTCTTTGGGGAACTTTAACCTTCTAATTAGCTTTTCTTCAATAACAAGAGTTCAGTGGGAAGGGAAAACAGTCAGTGAGGTTGCCTGGGGCACACAGGTTGCAAAAGTAATGGAACTCCTTTCATCTCTTCCTCTGAAGCAAATTCAAGGATTAATATGGTTGTCTTTAAAGTATGTTTTGGAACCAAGCCTCCCAAAGAAGATATTGATATATACAAGCAGACACAATTCCCAGATGAGCCCTTGGTTGATTTATGCTGATTCATGCTTCTACACTGTCACAGATTTGTCTGCAGTGACAACTCTTCAAGATGACTCATTCTTCCATGGACCCTTCCGAGACAGCCTGTTATAGATCCTTCCAAATCCCTGTAGTCAGTGCATTCAAGAGTCAAGTACTTTTCCATGAGATGGGGAAATGGTCCTCCAGGGGGAAGAGAATCTTCGAATCATTTGGACATGGATGAGGATGACTGGCCACGATCCTTTGTCTCAAGTCTCCATTCCAAAATTTCCTTGCTCTATTTTCATATAACTAAAAGACCCAGCCAAGTGATTTTTTTAAACAGAAAAGAAGCCTGTTCTCAAATATAAATATATTTATCCTTTGATTCATTCAGCAAATATTTATGATGTACCTACAGTGTGTCAGGAAAAGGTGCTAAGTTTGAAGTATAACTTTAATCCTCACAGAGTTTACATTCTATTATGGAACATGGATAATAAGCAAGCAAAGACAAAAACAAGCCCAGTTGTTCTCAATAATGATAGGCTTTTTTAAAAAGAAGTGAAGAGGGCAATTGGAGGGTAATTGGGGAAAGACACTTGATACAGGTGATCATGGATCACCTGGAGAGGTGACATTTTGGCTGTAACCTGAGAGATGAGGAGAGAGTCATGAGAAATGCAAGAAGACTCTTCCAGGCAGGAGGGATGTCAAGAGCAAAGGTCACGAAGTCAGAAAGAATAGAAGTGAAATTTTTAGAACATGACAAGCCAGTGTGCCTGGCTGACGGTTAGATTAGAAATGAGAAGTATGGGAGTTTACTGTGGAAGACCTGGGAGACTGAGAGAGATGCCAGTCAAGAGTCTGGTTTTCTGTAAGGCCATGAGAAACCACTGGAGGATTTCGATCACGGTCTGACTGAGGTGACCCGTTCAATAAATTTACCCATTGACCAGACCTTGTTTTAAAAAATTATTTATAAAGTTTAGAGCAATATGTAGTGGATTTTATCAGCCCAGTTTTGTAGCCTCTCAAATTGAATTTGATAGTTTTAACAGCTTTTGAAGATTCCTTGACGTTTTGGTTGACTGATTCTGTCTCTTCTCCCTAGCAGCGTCTTACGGAATGGTCAGCTGGTCAACCACTCCTGGGTAAACTAGTCTTTTAGGAATACATTTAGTGTAAAAAATTAGCCATAGCTGATATTTCAACAATGTTTTATGTTTACATTGATTTCTAATTCTTGTTAATGAGATTTTTAAAGGATAATTTTATTTTTCTAATGTTTTCACACTTTCAAGATATTTTCTCCATTATGTCAAGTAACAGATCAATGTTTATTATTTTTAACTATTTGCAGCTTGCAATTATTATGTGATGTGTTTGCTTTTGTCACTTTCTGGTTTATTTCTCCATTTTTACCCTCTTTAGGATTTTTAACCCCTTTTTTAATTCTTCTACAGTTTCACGTTTATGATTAAGCTAACTCAAATCTGAAATATTAACCATACAGTACTTTGTGCTAACTCCTTTTAGGCATTCTTTTCACTCAGTTGAATAATTCTCCTTTTGTCACACTGAGTCTTTCTGCAGACAGCTCCTACGTCTATGTATATAATATTTGGTGGCTAGAAATAAAACTTGCAGCATTTGGGGCACCTGGGTGGCTCAGTGGGTTAAGCATCTGCTTTCGGCTCAGGTCTTGATCTCATGGTCCTAAGATTGAGCTATACGTCAGATTCTCTGCTCAGTGGGAAGTCTGCTTCTGCTTCTCCTTCTCCCTCTGTGATCTCTCTTGCTCTCGCTCTCTCACTCTCAAGTAAAAAAATAAACTCTTAGAAAAAAAACTTGCAGCATTTAATATATGGCAGGGTTGTATAATCCCCTTCTCATTTGTTTGGGATAATTTAGTGTTAACTTAACATTTGAAAAGTAAGAAATAATAGTGAAATATTTTTAAGGATTTTTTTTTATAAATCAGTAAATTCAATAAATTTGGAGATGTTCATTTGGTAAACTGTCACTGAATGTATTGGATTTCTATAAACTAGCATTTGGCAAATGGATTTTCAGATAATTCACCCAGAAGTGATTCAGTTTCCATTAAAGAAGAAAGAACACGGAACATAAATGTTGACAATTTATATTGAATTCAAGCCTCTACCTTTTGAGAAAAATACAACCTGCTTGGAGAAATAAATGGGTATTTTTTTTAAAGCTTCCAATTATTAAAGTTGCAGAACATCCTGAAGTCTACCCCCAGCCAGCCATCTTTTACATACGGTTTTCAACATTTATAAAATGTCGTGTTTTCCACTAGACTTTCAGGGCAGGCTTTTCAAATGTTCACCTTTCACAAATAATCCTTTTCTAGGATGAAAACTCAGTTACTAAGGACAATAGACTGCTCCAATCCAACAGGGACATGCATAAATGAGAGGTTCTCGTGAAATGTCTTCCTGGATTTTTCTTCTCCACAAAGTTCCTGGTAGTCTGCCGGATGACTACCCCAAATGCTGTTACAATTGTGGTATTTTATGATTTAAAGGTAATTTAAAAATCAATCCCCTTTGCCATTTACTTTCAGAGACACTCACTTGCTTTGGATTGTTTTGAAATGTGGTCAGATGAAAGCAGCTCTCCTTGTTCCCCAGAGCCCTGCAAGTCAGACTTTACACCTTCCTGTCACTTCAGTTCCATTCTATGAGAATGGCAAATATTTTGGGTATGTCTTTGCTTTCCCTCCTCCCGTTCCGGAGCCATGCTGACAAACTGCCTCTGAATTTTTGTCCACTTTCTATTCTGCATCTTGCTCAAATTTTTCTCTCTTTTCTTATTCTTTTTTTAACTTTTCCACTCTGCTTGGAGGGCCATGCACAACTCAAAGTGAGCATATTTTAAGAAAAGAATGAGCGGTATCAGTTCTGCAGAAGAAACAAATGTGCTCGAGATCCCAGAATCCTTCCTCGCCCAGGGTAAAGCAGAATAACAAACATCTGAGTTAGAGATACTTTTGCTCAGAAGACAAATATTTTCATTCAATAGGTAACTTTAAATTTTTCACTATTATAATTATAATAATATTTGACAATGCAAGGACTTTTTAAAAAGATTTTATATTATTTTTTTATTTGAGAGAAGGAGGGAGAGAGTATAAGCAGGGGGAGTGGCAGAAGGAGCCTGATGTGGGTCTCCATCCCAGGACCCCGGGATCATGACGTGAGCTGAAGGTAGACACTTAACTGACTGAGTCACCCAGATACCCTGACCATTTTTTTTATGTTATTATTTTTTCTTAAATGTTTAATGGCAGGCTAAATGATGCCCCCTCTAAAGATGTCCATGTTCTCATTCCTGGAAGCTGTGAACTTGAACTTACATGGCGAAGGGATCTTGTAGATGTGATGAAATTAAGGAGTTTGAGATGGGTAGGTTATCCTGGAATATCTGGGTAAGCCCAAGGTGGTCACAAGCATCCTTAGAAGAGGGAAGTCAAAGTCAGAAAAAGGGACATGGGAGCACCTGGCTGGCTTCATCAGTATGGCATGTGACTCTTGATCTCAGGGTTGTGAGTTCAAGCCCCATGCTGGGCATAAAGATTATTCAAAATAGGAGATCTGATGATGAAAGCAGAGGTTGGAGTACGATATTTCTGGAAGGGGGGCCATGAGCTAAAGAGTGTGGGTAGCTTTTAGTAAATGGAAGAGGCAAGGAAGCAGATTCTCCCCTAGAGCTTCCAGACAGACACAGCCCTCTACCCTCAGGAAGAATCTTAGATGGTCAGGGTTCTCTACCTGGTGAAATGATCCAAACCTTCATTCCTTCAGAGTCTGAGTCCTTAATCCTGCTTTTTGTTTGTTGGGTACTAGAGTTTTCTATTGACCTTTACTATTGAGCATGGAAATATCCAGAACTCTAGAGAATCCTCTGTGTTCCAGACAGGTCTCCTCGTCCACATTGTGGAGTTTCCCCTCGGCAACTGAGATGGATGATTTCATCTTTATTTGCTATGGGACCAGTAGCATAAGAGGACCTGAATGGTCAAATAACAGCCTCAACTTTTAGCGTGGTAATAAGGGGTAGATTTGGAGCCAAGAGATAATGATAAATCGGTAACTAACCTGATTATCTCTGCTTTTTCAAATGAGAGAAGTAGAGTTCAGAGAGGTCAATTGATACACCTCATGTCACCTGCTTACAAGAGGCAGGGTCCCAGGGCCTCAGACTTCAGATATGAATATTCCTTTCTGTTCCTTTAAGTGTGGTGGTTCAGATAGACTGGATCAAACATCAGACCGGGTTCTGAATTCTAACATTTTCTCACTGTAAGACCTTGGACAACTCACTTACATATTCCGAGCCTCTCTTTCCTGAGCTGTAAAGCCAGGATAATAGTCCCTAACTCACAGGGTTAGAATGAGAATAGCACTAGGTAAACTCCAGCAGATTTGATAAAGGTAGGGTAGGGTATCGTTATAAAGAATTGTACAGACTCTCCATTTACTGCTTACCCACTGACGGTTTTGATTAATTCCTCAGCGCCTCGTAGTTTATGAAGAATGGCCTCTGTTAAGGGGAGTTGTTACCCCCCTGGCAGAAATGGGGGCAAATTCTGAAATCAGCAGGAAACACAGAGCAAGTGGGCATAGCCTGGTGTGGGAGAAACTGATAGAGTTCTTTGTACTGGTAATCTCCGAATCTCAATTATTTTTGCCAAATATTTCTTTCAAGTCGTTTTGGGAAATGGCTCGCTGCCTTTTCCTATTTTATTAAACCTAAGAACCTCATTAAGTCAAACTATCAGTGATGCATTGTCAGCAGGCAGAAAATGGGGAAAATCCTCTTTCAGTGTTTGATCACGAAAACCTTTCTAACAAACCCAAGACAAACACATTCCCCTCCCACTGCCTATTCATACAAGATTAACTATTGTGCCTGCTCACAATATTCCATCATCATTTCTTACCCATTTACGAGCTGCTTGCATGAATTAGGAGATGGGGACCAGCAGGCTCTCGTGCGTCTTTCCACACTCTCAGCACCAGACATATGGCTTAATTAAATGCAATTAGGACACTGACACAGTTTTTATTAAGAAGCTAGGGCTCTCTTCCTCCAAAATAAAGAAAAAGACAGTAGGAGAAATTATCATTTATTTTGCACTCTCTAATACTACTGCCATTTTTTAATTGTTCCACATTTCATAGATCATTATTCCCCATCCTGCCTAACAAACACCTCTACTTCTCCTCTTGCCTTCACTTGCTACTCTGAGGGTCTAATAAAAAGCTTGTGAGCGTGTCTAAAGGGGAAAGCACAATTTCAGACGCTAATGTCATTTGTGAAGATGTCTTTTACATTGTTACAGTGGGATACTCTCTTAGTACCTGGTGCCTAATTAGGTGTTTGGTGCAGAGGCTCACAATACATATTCATTGAATGCAGGCCTTTACATTCATAACATGGCTTGCTTCATCAATGAAAAGAATCTTATAAAAAGGACGCATAAGGAGGTCCTAAACTTTCCAGATGGCGTTTAAAATTAACTGGTTTGGTGCTTTAGTGCTAAACCAAAATGTTTTTTCAGACATCGTCTTCCTCACTCCCTATAAGTGACCAAAGGGTCATTGTAGGTTCTTTTTTTTTTTTTTTGTTTTTTTTTTTTTTGAAAAGAAAAGAAAAAAAAAACTAAAGAAGGTAAAAATCACCCAGAGTCTCACGATCCCAGATATAATCATTTTTAACATTTTGGTGTATTTTCTTTCTAACTCCCATCCTCTCCCCCCGTCTCTGTCTCTCTGAGTAGAATCATACAACACACGGTTTTGTATTCATCTTTTCCGCATAATATATTTTGAGCGGTTTTACTTGCCAGCATAGTCTTTGAAAATAAAATCGTTAACAAATGCGTTCAACATAGAATGGCATCCCACCATGTGTGTGTCTATGCGTGTGTGTAAATGTGTGCTCCTTCTGGGTGTGTACACCCAGCCCTAGACACATGGGTGCATGCCTTCCAACGTGCACACAGATGAGTTTGTTACTATAGTAAATAACCCAAAACACAGCACAACACAAAGTTGAATTTGTTGCCTACTGTATACTAAGCGTACATGGGCTGGCCTGCCACAGTCTTGAGGATCGTAACAGAGCAATGATTTTATAACGGGCTTTGGGGGAATGGGCACTTCAGGGATTGGCAGATTTTCGGGCGCAGAAATAGGTTGACATCAACTCCAGAAACGTGACTATGCTAGTGAGACTACTGTTGACTGTTTGGCATTGAAAAGCCTATTTATTGGCCAACCTTCGATCCTGATTGGCTGACTTTGGGTCCTAAGAGACTGTCACATACTGGTTGGTTCACCAGAGCACATTCGCTGAAACACGTTGCATTGAATCATAGAAGGGATTTCATACTGGTTATAGCAGTACTTGTTACCAGGAGTACAAAACAATAGGCACTTCTCTAGGAATAGGAGAAATATTTGTATTCTCAGTACCCTAATTGGTTTAATTATTTTCTTATTGTGGAATAACTATAGTAATTGTATTATTTACAATTTTCCTTCTCTTAGAAATAATGCTGCAATGATCATCCTAACCAGTCTTTGAGAATACCTCTGGTTATTTTCTTAGGAAACAGTCCTAGAAGTGGACTGTTGATTCAACAGAAGATTTTAAGAAAAATTTTTATAATAGTACTACAGGTTCATTGCAGAACATTTAGAAAATATGGATGCATAAAAAGAAGAAAATTAAAATCCTCTGTAAGCCACCCACCTCCCCACCATATAATTGCTGTTGAGACTTTAGTGCTATCCGTTCAGTCCATTCTCTGTGCTTTCATAAAAGTATACAAATAAACACAAGTAAGAATCCTGGTGGTCTTTTTCCGTTTCTTTCTTCACCTAATTAATTGTTCTGGATATCTTTTCTTCCCATCCAACATACAGTCTCATCTAAAGGCTAAAAAATACTGTGCGTATCCGTATCCGTATGTAACACAATTTCTCTGACATTTTCCTATTGTCTCACACTCAGGTTTCCTTTCCTGCTTCTTAATGTTCAGGCCTGCCTGCCTATCTTCCTGCTTTCCTTTTTATTTTATTCGAATTAATATTATTATACATATTCCAATGCTATTAAAAGCAATGACTTATTGCACATATTTGTTCCTAAATATTTTCATATATCTCTGTTTATTGCATTAGGACCAATTCACAGAAGTTGAATTTCTGTAGCAAGTGTTATGGCAAAGTTTTAGGACTTGGAATAAACACGTCACCCTCACTGGGGGGTAGGATATGCACCATCTATTACACAAACTGCAGCTCAATTACTGAATATTTCAACTGTGGTGACCTGGAAATGTGTCCCAGCAGAAGAAACGAATTTTAAGAGTGACCGATGAAGGGCTAGAATGTTAAACTAGAAAAGCAAGAATTCACTGGTTTGGGGGCACTTTCCCAGCATGTGGGATTTAACACCTCTGCAGGGGAAACACAGTGTTTTCTTTTTCTTTCACACTACTGTGGCGCTCACAGCACTTCTGACACTAGATATGTAGGTTTTCCACACAAAGCAATTCCGTGAGCCCAGCCAGGTGTCCTACAGTTCAGTTCCATTCTGACACTACCCACCTGGACTTCGCATCAGATCCCAGAAGACTGCCCCCCCCCCCCCCGCCCCCACCCCCCCCCTCCCCGCCCCGCGGGATTACGACACCAATCAGCAAGCCTCGGGTTGTTACCGGTACTTCTGACTGATTGGCTATACATTGGGGTTCCGATGACCTTTTCTTTGTGTCAATAACTTGCTGGAATCATCCACAGACCTCAGGAAAACATATTTACTAGTTTATTATATAATAAACGTATGATGAAGGAATCAGATGAATAGACAAAGAGATATATTGGGTGAGGTTTCGAAGGATCCTGAGCAAGGCTTCCCATGTAGGCATGATCGATCGTTAGTTCAATCTCCAGCCTCTCTCCCCTTCCAGGATGACAGGGGGTGGGTCTCCAAGTTCCAGACTAATCATGGCCTGATCTTTCTGGTGACTTGCGCCCATCTGGAAGATATTTAGGACCCCAGCAGGGTTGTCTCATTAGAACAAAAGATGCTCCTATCACCCAGAAAATTCCAAGGGATATAGGCACTCTCTGGCAGAAACTGAGGGCAAAGACCAAATATTAGAACAGAAGATACCCCTAGTGCTGTTGTCAGGTAGGAGATGACAACAGTCTGAGGAGCTCTGCCAGGAACGGAGGGCAGAGACCAATATGCATTTTTGTATTATTTCACAACACCTAGCAAGAGCCTCAGGGAATGGGGGCAAACTCGTGGCTGGGTGGTTCTTGGAAGCCCAACAAAAGCAATGACCAACACTCGGGAAGTGTAAATGCCAGAGTTGCCCTGACCAATGCGTGAGGAAGGAAAACTAAGGGCTGTTAAGTATAAGGCTAGAAGACCCATCAGAGGACTGGAGTCCTCAGAGGGCCCAGAGGACACGCCATTTACCAAAACCATTAGGAATGTGTTAGTGAGGGGACACATTGCTGACAAGTTCAGAGGCAGTGGGTCTCACATGCTAGAAAAGATGGTGTCAAAGTCGGGCTTGTTAATATTCACGGGGGATGGGGCCCCAAAGGTATTTAGGGTAGGCGACAGCACTTACCCATGGAGACTAGAACATCATTACTGTCATGACTAGAAATGTAGAAAGAACAGCCAAGATGGCTGGATTATGAGGAATTATGGAAATAACTAATGGGGCATGACATCCGTAGGTAAAATAAACAAGACACCAACAAGGATGGTAATTAACAACTGCAAAAAAGAGGCAAGAATAGAGGCATAGGAGGAGAAAGGGACATCTCATGTCTCCTCATCAGAACTCAGTTTAGTTTTATTTTTTAATTTATTTTAAAGATTTTATTTATTTATTTGACAGAGAGAGCAATCACAAGTAGGCAGAGAGGCAGGCAGAGAGAGAGGAGGAAGCAGGCTCCCTGCTGAGCAAAGAGCCTGATGCGGGGCTCGATCCCAGGACCCTGAGATCATGACCTGAGCCGAAGGCAGAGGCGTAACCCACTGAGCCACCCAGGTACCCCTCAGTGTTAGTTTTAAATGGTATTTACCAATAATTCTGGTATGTTGCAGTAGGGATTATGCAAATAAAAGCAGAGAGCAAGGCTTCTTCTGTAAACATATGAACATTAACTGCCTCTTTTCCTCAGAACTTTCTTTTTGCTGATTAGTCCTGTCCAAATCATTTGTCCTAAATGAGCTTTGTTAGTCTCATCCATTATCCATGCCCACAGCTACACATCAGCAGTAGTATGTGTAGGCTCATAAATTTCAGAATCTGACAGAGCAATCTAAGGCCGATTGCCAGATCACCACCACATACTCCTTGAAACCAGACTCAGCACTTCATCTCACTCAGCGACCCCAACCCAATTCTAGAACTCCTGGTAAGTCACAGAGATTTTGCTGAATGCTCCGTAAGGAAATACCAGGAAAGGTTACATGACAAACCACACAGCAAACCTTCATCAGAATGCCCATCTTTGTGATTTGAAACCTGCTTACTTAGGCTTAATTGTACTGATTTTCATCTTGAACAGTATCCAGCAGCCACTTGGGGCTCTTGGGAGTGTCTCCGTGCTAGCTTTCTTCTCCTTCCACTTACTGTTCTTTCTCCG
The DNA here is from genome assembly GCF_022355385.1 of Mustela nigripes. Classification (NCBI taxonomy): domain Eukaryota; kingdom Metazoa; phylum Chordata; class Mammalia; order Carnivora; family Mustelidae; genus Mustela; species Mustela nigripes. Next base: position 176,679,038 of record NC_081560.1, on the reverse strand, counting down.
CAGTGTTTTCGTCCTGTCTCTCCTTTCCCAATCTGGATAATTCCTACTCGTTCTTTAGAAGTCATCTTAGATTTCACTTCTTCGCTTCCTCCCCATTCCCTCAAAGTCTAGGTCAGGGACCGTTCTGTAGGCTCCTCCCACGATATCCTCCGCTCTCATCTGGTATCGGTCAGTCTCCCCTCAGGAGCTAAGAAATGCAACAAGGGATGATGACGCTACTCCTAAGCTCCGACCCTTCAACCTGAAGGAGGAAAAAAAAAAAAGAAGCCTGAGGGAACCAAGGGAGAGAAAGGTGGTACAGTTGCCCCTGTGAGAGCTGGGCCAGGGAAGGGTAGTCACCCAACGGAACTTACAGCCTCAGGGCAGGATAACATGGCCCAACTGAGGTTGGGCAGTGCTAGGAGGCTGGGGAAGAAATACCCTGTCTCATCTCTCCTCCTCCCATAGGCTGTACCTAACCTAAGTCAGGGACAACAAAGCCTGGGTCAGCTTCCTGGGACATGGGGTTTGACGGAGAGGTGTAGGGAATAGATGGAAAATACACACAGCCAACATTCCTACTGGAGTCCTGTATCGCATGGTGTTGTGTTTGCTGATTCGTTTAATTCAGCTTCTGGAAGACAGGCGTTACATTCCCAGGGTCTAGCACAATGCTGTGTGTGTGTGTGTGTGTGTGTGTGTATAAACATTAAATAGATATTTAGCTCATTTAGTACACTTATTAGGTCATGTACTACACAGGATTAATTCTCATATTAATCCCCATGGCCTATAGTATGGTCAGAGAAATGGAACTACCATTTCTGAAATAACTAATTAATGAGTGGCCGTGTGGGGTCCAGCTGAGAGCTCTGACTTTGGAGCAACACTGCCCTGGTTCAGGTCTGACTTCACTATTTTGTATCGGGGTGACCTGGGGCAAGTTCTCTGTCTTTCGCTGCCTCAGTTTCCCATTCAGAGATGGAAGTAATATTAGAATTACTTCATGGGTTTTTGTAAGGATGAAATGATTCAACCCATGTGAAATGTTTGAAACACTATCAGGCATATAGTAAGCCTCATGAAAAAGTAAGGTGCTTATTATTAATGAAATTATAATGTAAATGTGTAAAATGTTGTAATTACTGGTATTGCATTTATGGCCAATTGTGGTCCATCTTGAAAAGGAGATTCTTTTCTAGTATTGAGGTCCTTCTAGAGGTTCTTCTAGATCTTTTGGCCAGTATTCACACAGTATAATCATAACGGCAATGTGCATATATATAAAGGTATCTACTACAGCTGGCAACCATACCTCAAAAGGACAGTTTAGTGAAAAATGTACAGAAAAGGACTCCATGGTTTCCATCTGTGTTGCAAAGCCAACTGCTATAGGAAATGAATGGAATCATGGCCTTTGGGTCAGACAGTGCTGTGAGTATTAAACTCTCATTGCCACCTTCCTTACTAGTTACAGAATCTTAACAACATCCTTTACTTCTCTGGTCCATGGTGTCCTCCTCTGTAAGAATAGAAAATAGCAGGGTTACTGCTTTGCAGAGTTATTAAAAAGATGAAGTGAGATAAAGTTAACACCGAATGCCATATTTGACCCATTATAGATATTCAATAAATGTTTCCATTCTTTCTTCCTGAGATAGTGTTAAAGGACACTTTACATGGATTGGAAAATATATATATATATATATATATATATATATATTAGGTAGGTATATGCATGGTAATCTCCATGCCAAACGTGAGATCAAGGGTCTCATACTCTACTGACTGAGCCAGCCAGTAGCCCCTAAAGGACACTTTACAGATAAAACAAAGTAAAAATAAAAACAATCCATCAGGGGTGCCTGGGTGGCTCAGTGGGTTAAGCCGCTGCCTTCGGCTCAGGTCATGATCTCAGGGTCCTGGGATCGAGTCCTGCATCGGGCTCTCTGCTCAGCAGGGAGCCTGCTTCCTCCTCTCTCTCTCTGCCTGCCTCTTTGCCTATTTGTGATCTCTCTCTGTCAAATAAATAAATACAATCTTTTAAAAAAAAAAAATCCATCAATAAGAAACTCCCGAGTCTCTGCATCACGGATTCAAAGCGCGCGGTAAGCTCGGAGGGCCAGGATTGCCACGTGAAAGCCTGGTGACCTTCCGCGACTTATGGAACCTCTTTGTGTTTTAATTTCTCATGTGTAAAGTGGAGGTAATAATAGTAAGTATGTCATAGAGCTGTTTGGAAATTTAAGCAATTTATATATGCAAAATGTAGAATAATGCCAGCACCCATAAGCACTTAAAGGTTGGATCTTTCTCCTGTTATTATTATTTATTTGATCAAAGCCCTAAATTAAGCACTAGAGGAAATACTGATGCTTTAGGCAATATCACTGACATCAAGAAGTTGTTGTCTTCAACGTGAGAAACCCTCTCATGGAACCATGTCCGTGTCGCCCGTTTCTTTGACAACTCATAATAATGGGTAAACTACCAGGATAAACCAAACCCTGAGACAACACTTGCCTTCCCCACCATGCACCAGGGCTGCAAAACATGGTGCCTTCTCTACACTCTTTTTGCCACAGGTTATAAGCAAGCCCTGGTTGAGGGAGAGATGGGGTCTTGCAATCCCCCACAGCTACAGAAAGAGAAAAACAAGGGAGGATTATTCCTGAAGGGGCTTTCATAGGGGTACCAATATAGTCAGTGTAAAGGCAGCAAAACCGGGCTAGTTAAGTGGCAGGAACAGCATGGGGAATAGGACCAAAGTGTGCAGTGATTACATCTGAGACCAGACAGAAGCATGGCTGCTGGATTCTACCTTGGCTTTGTCGGCATAAAAATTTTTAGTGTCAAAGAGCCAGCACACCGACACCAACATCATTAATTAATATTGACTAAGTGTCCAAAGTCTGTTGGGCACTGCAGAGCAGCAACAATTCCTGGCATTAAGATGACAAGAAGATCAAGAAAAAAGGTCAACATCCTCTTATGTCGATTTTCCCAGGAAGGTGGGCATTTGGGGAAGCCATTGGATTCACTTAGGGGTATTCTTGTAGGGAAATGGAAACAATCATAAAAATGATGGTAATTGCAGCATTTATTGAGCTCTTGCCATATGTCAGGAACTGTCCTAGCACTATATACACACATAGTGGTGAATCCTCATTCCCCAGTGGGCAGAGAGAAGAACGGTGCTAACGCTATTTACCCTCAGCAAGTCTCTGGCACTGCGCTAAGTTTTGTTTTAATACACAATCTCATTATGTCTTTAAACGGTCTTTTCTTTTTTGGCTGAAGAAAAGTCCAAAGAGTTTTTCACTTGCTAAGGTCTCAGCCCTAGTAAGTTTCAAACCTGAAGAGTCGTGCTCTTTTTTATTATACTGTGTTCTTCTGATAGCTTTACAGAACAAGCCCCAAAGTTTAAACAGTAGACACCTGTAGTCGTCATTAATGTTTGTCCAGACAAGATCTCCTTTCTCTCGAGAAGGGCTCATTCGAACCCCATGGGAGCTCCCATCTTTATTCAGAGCCTACTTACCATACCAGGAACCTTCCCATAGATGCGCTTTGTTCTTCAGTGAATTCAAGTTGAGCTTCCGACACTTGCAACCTAATGTATTCTGATTCATTCCCACTGCAATTTTCATGATAGGGCAGCACGTTAATTCGTTCTTGGTATATTACGCAGTAAGATGAACAAAATACTCTGAACATGATGCCACTGTAATCAGACAGATCTCTGTGTGCGGAGGCGACCAGTTTTTTCACTAACTAGTCACACATTCCAGAGGAAGTGTCGGTTGACCTGTAAAGTAAGAAAATTTATTGTGTTGTCTGTCAAGCTGGGCTGGACTATTCCTTTTATTTTCACCCAATACAGACCAATCAGATGGCTTATCTCTTTTACTCTCAAAGAGAGGCGTTATCAACAATTGCTTACTCTAATAGTAAATAACTAGGGCTGTAAGGAGTTGGGTGCGATACCTTTGAAGCCAAGGAACTACACTGTAGGTAAGAAGATAAGATGCACACGGGGTGCCTGGATGGCTCAGTGGGTTAAACCTCTGCCTTTGGCTCAAGTCATGATCTCAGGGTCTTGGGATCGAGCCCCGCATCGGGCTCTCTACTCAGCGGGGAGCCTGCTTCCCCCTCTGTCTCTGCCTGCCTCTCTGCCTACTTGTGATCTCTCTGACAAATAAATGAATAAATAAATAAAAAACCTTAGGGGAAAAAAAAGAGAAGAGAAGATGCACAGAGAAGAGAAGACGGGAACTGGCATGGTTGGTGGAGAGACTCCGTAGCTTAGCAATTGGCTGGTTATGCTCCAGCTGTCCCTTGGAAAACAGATCGTGTAAAATTCGGACTATTTCCCCATAGGAAGAGTGTTCTAAAGGTCCTGCTACTTCAGGTATCATTTACAAAAACGATTTAACCCTGTAATATCACAGAATGATCCCAAATCCGTAGCGTCCAAGGCCTTCCCTAGTCTGGATCCTGCTCCCCCTCCTAACCTCTTGGTTCGCCTTCTTGCTTTGTCCACCAACTACACCACCCTGGCCTTCTTTGTGCCTCTGATGCTCTGCTCTGTCCCAAGCTTCACGCTCCCTAGTCCTGCTCTCAGACTGTTGCTTCCTGCCCCAATCCTACCTCACACCTTCACCATCCCCTAGTCATCCTTCTAGATCCAGCTTAAACGGGACTAGCTCAGGAGGGGTTTTCTGACCGTTAGACCAAATCTTCCTTCTAAACACCCCTGCAGCACCACCAGGCAGGTCTTTCGTACTCTTCACAGCACGGGTGGGAATTTGTGTGGTGTCTGCATCCACTCTTGGAAACTGAATCCTCCCCTGCACGATGGAGGGCATACTGCGTGAGCTGGCTAGGGGGCATCGTGGGTTCTCCAACCATGTGAGCTCTTCCTGTCCTGTGAAGGGAACAGAAACGCTAGAGCCTGGGTCCTGCCGCTTCCTTTGCTTAGAGGGACATGCCCGAGGTTGCCGCTGGAGCTTTTCTGGCTCCCGGGAGGTGATGAGGCGTCACTGCCGGCCTGAGGCTCTTCTGTTCTCGGGCGGGCGAGCAGACACAGGCCCACAGTGGTGCAGGATGCTGATGCAAGGCAGCAAGGCCTGGCTGGCAGCTCATATTCAGGCCGATAAATATAAACAAAATAGGTCATGTTTGGATTTTCCAGCAGAGAGAGAGGGAGTGTGTGTCTTTCTCTGTGTGTGTAGATGTGTATGCATGTGTATATGTATCTGTGTGTGTGTTTCTAGCAGAGCTGTGAGATGCCCCAGAATGGACATTTGGCGAGAACCCCTGGGCCAGCCATGCCTGAAATGTACAGCTCCTCATTCTGCAGACCACAGGGAGAGACCAGGCTAAATTAGTGGCTCTGTAAACCCAGCCTCTGGGGCTCAGCAGCTGGGACAAACATCTCTGAAGTCTCCTACATCCTGGCAGGCTTCGCTGTAATATTTTCGGGAGGGAGGCAACATGGGAAGCCCAGGGCCTTTGAGATCTGGGACGAAGGCCCAGGAGGAGGCTGCCCCTGGCCAGCTGGGTAATCTTGGGCAAATCTCTTCGCTGGGATCTCCGTTCTTTATCTGTAAAAAGTAGTTTAAAAAACGCCTATCTGCCTTATAAGGTGGTGGCGAGGAGCCCCGATCTAATCAGTGTCTCAGCCCCCCCCCCCCCCCCCCCCGCTAAAGTGACAGACAAACAACAGGGATTATTTTGCAAACGCCGTTCCAGTTTGTCTTCCTGACCCTCCGAGGCTTTTGGAAAGCTCTTCAGGGGCTCTGACCTCGTATTTATTTGTTGGGAAGCTTCTGTAAATCAAAGTCATAAAAAGGGACTCAGCCAAGGAAGCATTTCCGCTCACTGGGAGAATGAGTTTCAGGCCCAGGAAGGGGCGCTGGGAGGCCGAAGGGAACTGTTGGGCACATTAAGCTCTCCCCAACACTCACATCAGTTCAGGCACGGTGGTTGTTTAAAATCCCTAAGCCATCCTCCAGCATATTTGTAACGTGTAGCCGGTCAGCAGTTTGCAGTTGTTTCCAGGGATTTCTGTTACTTTTATACCTGCAAGTGTCCTCTGGTCTCCATAAGAACGGAATTTCCATATAATAACTGAGATGGTCTCTTGTGGATTTAAAGTCCCCCCGTTGTTGCTATTGCAAAGAAAGGAAGACTGATTGACAAAGGGAGCGTATGAGCAAAGGCAGCTTTTGTCTAGTTTCTGAAACAGGCTTTTATAAGTGGTTCTCCAGCGCTTATCCGGTACCCCACACGCAGAATCTCCAGAGTATTCCCTTAAAATACAGCTACCTGGACCCCATTCCGGACGCCCCGAATCCAAGAACGGGCCCAGGTAATTCAAATGCCCAGGTAGGTCTGATAAAACAGCAGAAGGGCACTTTCCCTTGGATGTTTAGTGCTCAGAGGACTCTTGGCGACTGCTTGGTGTAATCCCAGTCTCGATCGACAGGGGTCCTGGGAAGATGAGTGTTTGGCCTCCTTCCAGCCAATGTTTTTAAAGTACTGCATTCAGCCCCTATTTAGAGGACAGACACGTGGTGTTCAGTACGGAGGACGCCTCTGCTGCCTGCCGGGAACCTGCCCTTGCCCCAAACCTGCAAACTTTGCTCAGCAACGACATAGTGTGTATGTATGTATGTGTGTGTGTCCATTTATATGAAATGTCCAGAATAGAGAAATCCAAACAGACAGGAAGTACATTTGTGATTGTCTGGGGCAGGGTTGGGAGAGTTAGGGATGATGGTTATGGGAAGATTATTTACTTATTTGAGAGAGAGAGAGAGAGAGCACAAGCAGGGTGGAGAGGGAGAAATAGGCTCCCCGCTGAGCAGAGAGCCCAATGTGGGACTTAATCCCAGGACCCTGAGATCAAGACCTGAGCTGAAGGCAGACGCTTAACCGACTGAGCCACCCAGGTGCCCCGGGAAGTAGGGTTTCTTTCTGAGATAATGAAAATGTGATAAAACTGTGGAAATGGAAGCACGGCCCTGTGAAGATACCGAAAGTCCTTTGGTCATACACTTTAAATGGATGAATTGTGTGGTATGTGAACCACATCTTAAGAAAACTATTTAAAAACAAGCCAAAGTTTACTCAGAGAAACCAAAACCCCACAGTTAACCGATTGTTTCCTGCTCCTCACAAGGCAGTTAAGGAACTGGCTCTTGATATGGGGGCTGGGGGGAGGCTTTGTTCCAGAGATTCAGCAAATTTTATGTGGACTCCAGATATCTGGGTTATTGGGACAAGCAGTTCTGGTGATTCTGATGTTAGGGAGTGGACACACAGGTATTGGGAACCACTATTCCATCTCTATTTCAGAGACAGTTTTTCCCAGATTGTTACCTTTCTAGAAAACTGTTAGTACCCCAGTGTGTGTGTGTGTGTGTGTGTGTGTGTGTGTGTGTGTGTGTGTGTTTTACCATCCCATGAATATTTGTTCACTTATGCTTTGGTCTGGCTCTATTATTTTATAGATGAGATCAGTTCCCCTCTGTAATCTGATGTTGGGGTTGACGTAAACCAAATCCCAGGGGAAAGAGGGCAAATGGGAATAAAGAACAGGTCACTACCTAACTATGAGCTACCTGAGATTGCCTGGCATCAGGGAAATCATGAAAGCATTGGTTGCCTGGGTGCAAATTCTAATCTACCTTTAATAACTGTCATATTCCCTCTCTTGGCCTGTAGATTTGGAATACTGCTGCTTGGCCCCTAGAAAGATTCTGAGGAGCAAATGATACAGTAAATGCATACAACATGGCACATAATATATGCTCAGTAAAAAGTAGCAAATGTTACTGTTCTTTAACTTCTCATCTCATACAAAGTCCATCTGATATTTGGACTTTAAGCTCCCTTTGAGGATAGTCCTTTAGTTCCCACACAGTTCCTATTATAGTTTTTTTTATGAGCAAAAGCCGAGAGAGTCAAGGAAGAAGGACAGGTTACAGAGGACACCCATGGGTCACTTGTCCAGGCTCTCCTTTCCTAGGGGTTATCCTGACATCACCGTCCATCTACAAGATTATAGAAATGGGCTTCCTGGGACGCCTGGGTGGGTTAAGCATCCGACACTTGATTTCAACTCAGGTCATGATCTAGGTCATGGGATAGAGCCCCAGAATCAACTCCGTGCTCAGCACAAGTCTGCTTGTGACCCTCTCCTTCTGACCCTCATACCTGTTCTCTCTCTCTCTCAAATAAATAAGTCTTTAAAAGAAGAAGAAGAAGAGGAAGAAGAAGAAGAAGAAGGGGGCTTCCAGCAGCTCTCATAACAGTGTGATCTCACCCCCACTCCCCTGCCCAGGTATAATTGTTTGGACTAAGTGAGAACACTCAATCCAAGGTTGGCCAATGCGTCCCTGCCCTGGGAATTCATAATTGGGGCCAAGGGATTCCAGCTGGTATCTCCAGGACTCTAGGGAAGGGAATATGCAAACCGACAATACAGTGCAGTTATTTCCTTCTAGAAGCATAAAAACAAGGTACAGGCATAAAACAGATCCTCTCATCTTCCACTGTGGCCACATGGTTTAACCCACTGAGCCACCCAGGCGCCCCAAGTAGCCACATGATTTGACATGTATTCATACAGTGTGATTCTAGGTGACTATTCACAAAGCTTTTAAGGAATTTTTTAATTTATTTCTATTTATTGTAATGCTAAGGTAAAAAGGGATGAAACAAAATTATGTAGTCCTCATAGGTTAAAAAAATACATGCGCATAAAATACTGGAAATGCATAAAAATGTGAATAGCAAGAAAGGGGTTCTGAATGATTTATTTATTTTTTAATACTTTCTGTCTTTTTAGGTTAAGTCTATACAATGGAGGGCAAAAACCAATGTAAATTTTCTTCCCCCTTTTCTTTAAAGATTAAGCTCTTCTGGCCCCATTTCTATCAGAATCCAAGCTTTTTTGATATTTGATAAGCTAATTTGCACGTAGGTGTTAATAAATTATTAGCTTTTTAAGGGTGTTATTGAAAATAGTCTTCTAGAGGCAAGATGACTTCATACAGTTGTTCTCAACCACTGATTCCTTCCAGAATTAGGCTAGACAGTTCTACCTCTAATGTCAAATATCAATAGTGATTTCCCAGTTTGTAAGAGAAAACATAATAGAATTTTCTAAAATTAAGTTTTTCTCCCATAAAGTTTCCCTTGATGTCTGCTATCAATCTCTCAACTAGAATCCTGTAGAGTGAACATTAGAATTACGGTGGAGGTTTACAATATGCAAATACCATTGCTCCATCTTTCAGAGATTCCGATTTAATTGGTCTTTTGTGGGGTCCAGATAGTTATAGCTTTAAAACCTTTTTAGGTGATTCTAATCTTCAGGCAGAACTGGGAACTGCTAATTGAATACCTAGTTGAATACAAAATTCTATATTCAATTATTTCGTTGTCTAAAGCTTAATATATCCGTATCTGTGAGGATTTCAGAAGGAGCTTCATGATTTTCAAATGCCCTACTAATTGAACGAATTGGAAACTCACGCTGGACCCCACCCCCGGGGGCTGTGCCTTTCCTGGTGGTGAGAGACTGTTTGGAGATATCGCCCTCCAGTGGCAGCACTTGGTAACTGTTTGGCCAGGCCTGGGTTCACCCTTCTGGTGGTTTCTCCAGGATCAGGACCAAGGGCTGTTGTTCCTGAACCTTGCTTGGTGGAGCCTCCAGTTGGGCCTGCATTCTTTTCAGCCAATGACCGGCCGGGCGTGGGCCTGCCCCTGGAAAGCTCCCTCACGTTAGTAATATGTTTGCCCCTTCCTGACAGGTTGGCAACAGACTTGGAACCATAAAACCTGGGACAGAGTTTCCAGATTTGTCCTTAATTGTAAGGCTTAGCAGTTGGACAGGAGAGTTGTGGGGTTGCTTTTTGCTGAGCTGAGCTAGAATTATTCCTGTAACCTTATAGAAAAAAAAAATCACCTCAACAGTTGTAGGGTATGGGAAGGAGAAAAATGTAAATATTTAGCGAAAGGGACCCTTTAGAATGTTCAGTTTAGTTATTTCCCCAGCGGGGGCTGGAAGTTAGAGGTAGGCGGGGGTACGCTGCGGGAGGGGGCTGCTGAGGAGAGGAAGTGTCGCCCAGAGGGACAGGGACGATGCGCCAGAGAGCACACCTGGGCCCTGGAGCTAGCATGTGGGGGAAGACCAATCTGTGTGAAGAAAACTTCAGTGCACACCAGAGCCACTTGGGACGCTTGTCCAGAAGGCTTCTGAAGGCCCATTCTACCAGTTATGACTCAATGGGCCTGGGGGCTCTCAGGGGAATTTGAGAAGCAGTAGAGGGTTCCAGGCATGGTGCTCCAATACTAATGCCTCACTTTGTCCTCACCACAGTCCTCTGAGCTAGAGGTGCCACTCCCATTGTACAGAGGAGGACACTGAGGCTCAGGGAGGTGGCATTAGGTGCTCGAAGCTTCATAGCTGCGCAGGGGTGAAACTGGGACTGCACTACCAGGTGGAGGGCGGGAGGCAGCAGATCACAGGAACAGTCCAATGCCCGACTGCTACAGCCGGTGCCTCAAGTCAGAGCAGGACCAACAGTAGGAGGGACCTGCACGCCGAGCCCACAGAACCCCTCGAGGACCTTCTGCTCTCCTTGAGGAAAAGCCCCAGAGTCCGGGATGATGCCAAGATTGTGCTGGCGGGGAATGAAAGGCTGGAGATGAGGTGGAGATGGGGCGAGGGGGGAAGAGAAGGTCGAGCTTCGGAAGACGAAGCAGGGCCGGGAAACCAGGCAGTCACCGCAGAGAGCACAGGCCAGGAGGAGCGCCGGTGAGCTGGGGGGGGATGGGGGGCCGGGGTCTCCTCCGCGCCCTCCCGCAGTCCGTTCCCCTTGAGCTCCCTGCTTGCTTCTGGATCTTTTCATGTTCCTTTCTTCTCCCACATCCTTTCTTCCGGTTTCTTTTCTCTCCCCGCAGAGGGGGGGGGGGGCGTTTTATCTTTCCTCGCAGATCCAAGGCCTGTCCGCACAGCATGTCACACTCTCCTCACAGGATGTAAAGGAGAACAATCAATCGTTTAAGTAAAGAAAAACATCAAAATCAGCTCTGTCTGCAGTCAAAACCCACACCTGTGTTCCTCCCCGTGGTGCGCACAGCCTTGGCCCCAAACCTCAGCTAAGGCAACCACCCCCCCCCCCCCGGGCCCCACCCCTCCACCCGCCCCCGGAGCTGAGATCATCCCGGGGCGCCCAGAGCGGCTTGTAATTCCCTGGAGGCCACAGCACTTAGCGTCTCGTGTTTAATGCAAGGGAGCTGCTGAGACAGAAGAGCTTTCAAGATGCGGCTTAAGATACATAAATGCTGCCCTTTGCAGAGCAAACACAAGTACACAAGCCTATGTGGGTTTTCCTAGGTTACAGTAATTGTGTTCTCATCTGTACAGATTGCAACAAACCAGTTTTGTCAGAAGAAAGGAAAATCCATAATACACAGGCCTCTGTGGCCTAGAGAGGCCGAGGTTGTCTCCCAGAAGCTGTGAAGTGAAGAAATGCAAAAATAAGGTCATAAAAGTTGTAGTTGATTGTGAATGATTATCCTTAGGAATTTAAGATTTTTAACACAAAAGATATCGGGTAATATAATTGTTCTAGTTACAAACTAATGACAGGGTTTCTAGAAAGTAATAATTCACAGTGCACCATAGTTGATGGGATACAGGTGTAAAGCCGTATTCGAAAAACTTCTTTTGATCCCGTCTGTGTATGATTCCTTTGGAAACAACACAAGTCTGAAATTAAAGTCTTCTGTGTGGCCATGTTCCAGCTAATAATATTGGTGACTGTGGAGGTTTCTGTGTGTGAACATGGACACTCTTGTCTCTGAATACATTGTACTGCTTGTCCCACTGTGTCACCCATTCTAAACAGTTCTGTTCCTTTCGCCTGACCTAAGAATGCTCAGGTTGAAAGGGATTTACAATACCATATACATTTAGTTCAACAGCCTTTCTTAGTCCATTTGGACCCGACGTGCCATGCCAACTCAATGCATGCTACAGAACCCAATTTTTGTAATGGGCCTGGTGCTCCTTGAAGAAATTGCTGATTCCAGGATTGGGGCGGGAAATAGGTGAGTCGAGCTTGAGCACCTTGCTCCTTACCATTTGTGAGTGGCATAAAGGACCCATTTCTTACACCTTGCAGGAAGTAAGGACATGTTCAAAAACAAACAGAAACCCTTTCCTCGATGGGGGATGTCAACAGGGCATAGGAGCCAATTGAAAGAGCTCCCAGTGGCCAGACTGGAATACTTTGAGCAACAAAAGCGATGAAGCAGTATTGGATTTTAACTCAAAGCATAAGATAAAGATCCATGAGTTGATATTGATATAAATGATTGAACAAATGGGGGTGCCTGGGCGGCTCAGTTGGTTAAGCGTCCCAGCTCTTGGTTTTGGCTCAGGTCACGATCTCCGGGTCCTGAGACTGGGCACCACATCAGTTTCTGCACTTGGTGTGGAGTCTGCTTGGGATTCTCTGCCTCTCCCTCTGCCCCTCCCCCAACCCATGCATGCTCTCTCTCTAGTTCTCAAAATAAATACATAAATTGAACAAATGATTGAACAAATAAATGGGGGGGGTGCAAATTTTCCTTAGAGAAGAATTCCAAATAATTCATGTAGCTGTTCTGGCCTCGAGAAAATAGAATTTAACACCCTATTTCTTAAGTGTGGACTGTGAAGGCACCTGGCTGGCTCAGTAGGGTGAGCATGTGACTCTTGATTTCAGGGTTGTGAGTTCCAGCTCCATGTTGGGGTAGAGTTTACTTAAAAAAAAAAAAAAAAAAAATTGTAGGATATGCATTTGCTTTCAAAGAGGACAGTATTGAAAGAGGTGGGGCATAACTTTATTGGGAATAGAGTCAAATAAAGATAAAGTAGGACATTCAGTCAGGTCAAATGCATGGACTTGGAGGTACTTACCTGAGTTTGGCTTGGTTGTGTTAGTTCACCCAGCTGGAAGTGGCCCAAGGGGTTTTCTCTTCTGAGTCAATGAAATGTATTCTCATTGGTGGCCTACATTCAGTGACTTGAGATGCCATAGTTTCCTGGTTTCATGTAGAAAACTAATCCAAAGACTCGGGGAGATAAGGATCTGGATTCATGTGTGGCACGAATACCCTACCATATCCCCTGATGGGGTCCAGGTGGCAATGTCTTCATTAAAGTATTGAGACTGTCAACAAGGGAAGCATCAGCATCCCAGGAATGTTTTGTGCCGACTGTTTTCCCTAGGCTGGGTTTGGTCATGGAATATACAGCCACTGAGATAGGTCCTGTCAAGAAGACAGAAACTGTGTCACAGGCATTTCAGTGGGGGGAATTTAATATGGGAATGAGTTGTAGTAAGGTTGGGGGGCACTGAATGAGGAACACGCATCATTCACTGACTTCACCCATTAATACTAACCCAGAAAGCAGGATCCCAGGGCTAAGACAGTGAAGGGAAGATGCAGGGATTACGGACCCGGTAGCGTGGAGGAAGGTTCTGGAAAGCTGAGGCTCGGGCCTCCAAGGAAGGTACTGCCATGCTGCCTCCAGAGGAGCTTAAAGAATACAGAGGTTGAACCCCGTGTTGAGGTGACATGTCTGGAACAGCAAGCAAACTCAAAGAAAGAAGTTCCTCCGCCTATTTCCCCTTCTCACTGTAGAAGCGCTTACTGCCAAAAGCTAGTAGAAAGCCAGCTGGGAAAGGAGAAATCTAATGTGTGGGATCCCAGCACAGCTTCGTAATACAGAAGAGTAGATTTGGAACTGAGGGACAATAGCTTGATAACCTACACAGAGCTTGCCTTATCAACCTCTACTCTAAAAAGCAAATCTCTCAAAGGGGGCACTTACTTGAAATTCCCTCCTCTTGCAGCAGCCAGGCAAGATTTTAGTAACCATTGGCTGAGCTTCATGGGTGATGTTATTATAATCCCAGGACAAACAGTCTATTTTGGACCTCAGACCTCAACATCGACAAATGTAACACTTGATTATAGTGTTTTATGTGACTAGCTAGAATGATTTTTCCACTTCAAGCAGGGTCATTCTGGAAAGTTCTATCAGAAACTCAGAGCTCTGCCTCTATGTGGAATAGCTTCTAGCCGTCAGTGGTCTGATGAACAGAAATAATGAGGAGAGCTTACCTACCCCTGTGAAATACCTTCTTTTTTAATCACGGTAAGAGGCAGGGATCAGCTTCCGTGGCAATGTGGGGATTTCTGAAGTGATAAATATGTGTATTTATATATATAATGCAGAGTCTGAGAAAACTGCACGCTTTTTCCAAATATAGCCCGGACACCAGCAGAAAAATTCAGCATTTACATCTGTCCAACACCGTTCTTAACCAAAAAAAGGCCACTAGTGAGGATCTCTAAGGAGTGATGAATGTGTGACCATATAATTTACTGGAGGAAAGATCAAAATCCAATGTGCTTGTATCAGAAAGTAGAGTCGTGGCATACTGTATGAGGACAAAGAACTTTTCACAACAGCCTCAGAATGCTGTTGATGGTGAAATGCATGTCAAACTAATTGCACTTTCCTCATCTTCTTTCTCTTAAAATAAAAATGATAATAAATGAGCAATACAACTTGGCAAGATATGTATCAGCCTTTTCTTCAAAATACCCAACTCAATGAATATCAATTATGTGTTATGCATGAAAACACGCCAACCATTAAGAATCATGCAAAGTTCTTTTTATTCTAATGTCAAATTCCAAATAAAAACACTCAGAAATTGCTACACACATTTGCATTGATGGCTCTCATTATTTTTAGGATGTGGTTTTGAACTCAACTTCCAATAAGTCATGTGTTCTTGCTAACAGAGTCTTCAGGGAAAGCTTTACTTGGAGCTGCCTCACTTTGGATCATTTTAGGGAAAATGCAAATCTTTATAAAATGGAACCTGTGTATTGTCAAGGAGTCCAAAGGTACATGGACTATTGGGTTAATGTTTATAGCTTAAAAGTACATGTTTTCTACTCAATTTCCATTTCTGTGGAAGCTCACCATCAATTCAAGAAAAAGATGATGTATTGTCTAATAATTGCTAAAACAGAATGGACATAAAGACTGTAGGACACTCTAATAATTGAAGCAGCCCACAAAGATTTTAGAGCCATAAAATGCTCTTTGACTTGCTACATGGTTGGTAGGAGCAACAGGATAAAGAGATTTAAGAAGGAAAGCATATTTTAAACATGGAAGAATAATGTTTAAGGAATGGCTAATTTGTTTCCCTCTAGAAATCTTCAGTACATGGTTCTCTGGGGAAATCTAATCAATTAAAACCCAACATGCTCTTCCATTTGTGAGTGGGTATGAGAAATACATTTCTTGTGTTATTACATAAATGAATCTCGTCTTCAGGGCTTTGAAATATAACTTCATCCAGACTATAGTGAATTTGTATGTCATCTCATCTGTCTGCATTACAGTGAAATTGATTTTATGATTCCTTACTCATAAATTACAGGCCTGAGGCCGTAACAGACTTGGAGATGCCTTTGCTTTGTCTTCCCTACTCTCACGGGCTGGGCGTGTCACCTGCTCTTTTTTTTTTTTTTTTTTTTTTTTCTGAACCACATCCAGCTCCTCAAGCCTGCAATTATAGTTCTCGACCTAAAAACTGTGTTTTGAAAAACAAGGGTCTTTTGGACCCAGGATGTGTTCTTGGCTTGTTTGGATTCACTACCCTGAATATTGTCCCTTGGCACATTATAGGAATTAAACGTTTTGTTAAGAACTAATAGAATGATCACCATGCAAATGAATGCAGCTAACAACACGAGTACCATTAGGAAGCTGACAGCTACCAGGGTCAATGGACGTCTTCTCTCGTTCCTCTCCCTTACCTCCTCAAATGAGAGCAGAGTAACCCATGGTAGCGCCTTGAGTTTCTGGCAGTCCCACTGGGTCCTCTTTTCATGTCAGGATTTGGTTAGTCATCAAGAGTCAAGAGAATTGGGGGCACCTGGGTGGCTCAGTAGGCTGAGCGTCTGACTCTTGATTTCGGCTCAGGTCATGATCTCAGGGTTGTGGGATCGAGCCCCGTGTCGGGCTTTGAGCTCAATGTAGGGTCTGCTTGTCCCTCTCCCTCTGCTCCTCCCCTGCTCATTCTCTCTCTCAAATAAATAAAATCTTAAAAAAGAGAGAGAGAGAGAGAGAATTATTGCCCCAATATCTCCTCTCCTCCATTTCCCTTTTAAAAAGAGAATTTCTGTTGGTTGATATACTGTCTAGTCTAATCAGAGTGAAAAATAAGATTAAAATATCAAACTAGAAAGTAAGCTGCATTTCCTTCAATTCCTGATTTAACCTTGGGAGACCAAGTAATTCTTTGAGGCTACTTCCAGATATATGAGGGTTAGAAGGGAAACATGTCAGGTCTCTTGATTTTGCTCCCTGGCAGGTATGACCCCCAGGTTGTCCTGCTCTGTAGCCTGACCTCAGCCTTCAATTTCAGGACTGAGAGACTCCGGTTGACTTTTTACCTTCTCTCTGTGTAACAGTTCTAGAAAGAGTCATTTAAATCAGAGCAGTTTATTACTATTCACCAACTGAGAAAATATGGGCCCCAAAGCACAATTGTTTGGGCTGGAGCTTTATACCAATCTCAGAATGAGGAAGGTGAAGCAAAAGTTAGCTGTGGTAAAGTTAACAGGATAGAGAACCGTGTTCCATTTCTCGCTGACTTGACCTTATGGTTCTGACTTCTCAGAATATCCAGTGTATTTCTAGTTCTAAGTAAGAATGTGATTCAGTCAAACTTGAGTTGTAGATTTTCCCTTTAGGTGATTTCCGACACTACGGTTGACCCTTCAACAAAGGTTTAAACAGTACATGTCCACTTTGCACATGGACTTTTTGACTATAGTGCAGTATTGAAAATGTCCTTTCTCTTGTGATTTTTTAAAAGATTTTTTATTTATTTCACAGAGAAAGAGAGAGAGGTCATAAGTAGGCAGAGAGGCAGGCAGAGAGAGAGGGGGAAGCAGGCTCCCTGCTGAGCAGAGAGCCCGACGTGGGGCTCGATCCCAGGACCCTGGGATCATGACCTGAGCCAAAGGCAGAGGCTTTAACCCACTGAGCCACCCAGGCACCCCTCCTTAGGATTTTCTTAGTAACGCTTTCTTTTCTCTAGCCTACTTTATTGTGAGAATACAATACATAATACACATAACATAGAAAATATCTGTTGACAATTTTTGTTACGTTATATGCAGGTTTTTTGACTTCAAGGTGGGGGAATCAGCATCCCTAACCCCCAGGTGTTGTTCAAGGGCTAACACTACTTTTCTCCCTGTGCTCTCCCAGCACTTGGGTACTAACAGCATTCATCAATGTGGGTTGGAATTTGTGTAAGCACATGGAATACTTCTCCCCTGTGACTGGGACTTCTTGAGGCCAGAAATTGCTTCTTGTTTTCCCAGCACCTTAAAAACCGGCTCATCACAAGTTCTCAATATTTGTTGAATAACCAAATTATTGTTTTGGATGGCACATTTTTGACATGTTTAGAAATGCTATTATAACACAGAAAAACCTCTGAGGCAAGCGAGAAACCACGAGCAGTGAGTGTACACAAAACAGGCTTCAATTGGTGTCCCTGATGTGCACAGTCAGGTATAGATCAAGTAAAAACGAAAGCCAGTCTCCTAAGAGCTAGGCCCAAGAGCAACGACTTTCGTAGCTAAAACCAACTAAAACCTATTCCATTTCTTCCAACCACGGATCCTTTGGCATCAAACTGTCACGCAGTGCTTCTGCTGGCTCATTTTTTGTTTACTTTGAGAGAGGTATAACAGTTACTTGAGACTTACTCACAAAATTTTGACTTTCACAATTTTATGTCAATTCTTTAAATTCCCTTCAGATAACACGTTTGTTTGAACCAGGTTTTTGGACTCAGGATCTGATTATACATCCCTCAAATGCAATTTTCTTTTATAGAAGCTCAAAGCAAGAAGGGTAATTTCAACTCCTCAGTGCCTAAACCTACCTACCCTACATCCATTCAACCTATTCTCCTTTTTAAGTCCATAAACTTTTTTGAGTAACAGTGGCTGGAAAGACCCTGGGTAGCTGGGATTAAAAATTATGTTTTTTCTCTCCCTGGCTATGCCATATATTATGTGTTTCTTTCAGTTTCCAATTAGGGCACTTTGGCAAATATTCACATGAATGGAATAAACCTAGAGTCTAATTGTCTTACGTGTCAGTTGAAGAAGACAATTTTTATATGCGTTACAAATATATTAAGCAATAATGCCTACAATGAATTGTTTTTCTAAGACTTGTGTAAACATTTCTTCCTTTAAGAATGTTACCATTAAGGAGTGGAGTGGAGGATATATAAAGAGGCAAGAGGCTCGCTCAGGGGGATTTTCCAAGCTATACATTCCCCTCCACAAATATTCTGATTCTGTTCCTTTTTGTTCTCTTCCTGGAATCAATGCTGGAGTGACCCATGAACGACTGTGTGTCATAAACTTTTTTCTTGTTTTTAAGCGAGCTGTATACCCAATGCAGCCTTCGATCAAGAATCACATGCTCCACCCACAGAGCCGGCCAGATGCCTCAGTGTGTGCCAAATCCTGTTGTACATGATGAATTACTGTTTTAGATATATCAGTGAATAAAGTGTTTTCAGTTAGAATTCTATAAAAATATAAGACACTTTGCTTAAATTACATTATTTATTTTTTGATTATCCCTCTTAGTCCTGCATGCATCATTAGCACAAAAAGTTGAACTTAATCACAACCTCCTTTTGGAGAGATAGTAGGTACACAATCGCCATCCGAAGAGTTTTTCTTCACAGATGGCCCAAGAATTCCAGCCTTGGTAATACTGTCAGTAACCTACACAATGCTCAATAGAAAAATTCACCAAATATCCTTTGTTTAATGTAAACAAGGCAGGAGGCCAGAGTATTATAGTAACACTATTTTACAGGGCTCAGAAATATGATTATCTATCATGTTTTAACATATCAAGTGTCACAAGGACATGCATATTTTGATTAATTATACAACCCAAAATATAACTGCCATATAATTTGTGGTTTCAGCACATGACTGCAACTTCTGTCAATACCTGTGAACTTCATAATTAAATGGGAACTGTATATTAATGCAGTAATTTATGGAAATATGTCATCATGAATTATGAAGTAATTCCATAATTTGTGCCCCGTAAAATTAAGTGTAACAATTTTTACACTAGCAACAGTGTAAGCAAGCTAAGGATTTTGGTCCATATATATATATATATATATATACACACACACACACATACACACACATACATATATATATATATATATATATATATATATATATATATATATATACATGTTCACACAAAATAATGTACAATTAAACCAAAGGGCTATGAATCCTCTCATAGCTTCCATATTGCACAGACAGATACATTATGAGAACATTACATAGTTATAATGTGAGTACTACAATGATAATTGGTTTAGGACAAATCTGAGTTCTATCAAGTAAAGAATGTGGCTCATTACTAAAAATAAAGTCAAAGACTATACTGTTAGAAAGTTAAAAAAATGTGCATACCTATTTATACTGATGTGAAGCAGGGCTAAAATTCAGTTTGGAACTTGCTATGGCAATCATTTGTGAAGGTGGTACCTTCCACCCAACACAGTGCACTGAAGTCACTGAGTAATGCAAATATTTAGCTTTCACAAGACAGTATGAAAAAGACTAGTAATATAGCACGTTGTTTCACTGACAAATCCAACTCACTGTGAGAACTTGTGCTGGCTCTAGGTCTGTCTGAACTAAACAGCTAGAAGAAAGAGAGAAACTTAGAAGAGAAACAACTTACACTTTTAGCTTTAGCTGACTACAGATCAAAAATCATTACAATAACTTAGGAAAATAATTATGTTTTAAGAAGCAGCATACATAGACAAAAATATAAAAGTTAAAGCTTTTCAGAGCTTGGTGTCATGTATTAGCTCCAAGGTCCCACTGTGAACTCAAGGATAAAATAGTATTTGGCTTGAGAGGTAATATTGCTCGTACACCCATTGAGCACTACGAAAACATTAAGAAATATCTAATATCTCCTAATGCCTTATTTTAAATAAACCTACATCAAAGTAGACAACAACTATGTCTAAAATGGAAATGCTGCAGTGGTCCTTGCGTGGGCTGACCAATAAATACCGAGCACTGAACAATCAATGCTTTCCCACCATTAAAAATCATTTGAAGAAAATCACACACAAAGTAACCATCTTCCACTTTTGTTTTTTCCCTTGTTCCCTTGTTCTGCTCAGTAAGTGTGCTTAGACTGAGCCAACAAAGACTTGGATTAAGTCTTAACATTGGGAAGCATTCCAGAGCCAAGAATATTCATCACCTTTTGCTCTTTTGTCCTGATAGCTAAAACTAACTATAAATCAGAAAAACAAATACCACAAAATCAGCAGAAGGTGTCAAACATGCTTCTCTGCAAGTCCCACATGATGTACATCTGCGAAGACGCTACACAAAATAACTTCTTACCAGGAGCGGCGACAGTTCCTTCCAAGCTGGAAAGTTCGATCATCCGCTCCCCCCAGTAAAATATCAGTCAATGGAAAGGTAAGGCGCAAAGTGCTGCTGCTTAACATTTCAACAGAAAGAGGAGGAGGAGAGGAAGGAGAAGCTTAAAAGCAACATCTGAGTGACAACATCACCGAAGGCAGAAGGGAAAGCGGATGCGCACAAGGCATCCAGGAGAAGCTCGCCATGCACGGTGGCTTGGCTGACCTAACGCGCAGTTCTTCATGCAGACCCAATTCACCCAAATTCCTTAACGTGTAAACAGGACAGACTGGTTTTCTTTTAAATCTCTTTAGAATCATTTAAAACAAAAGAGTGAACAACATGAAAACAAACATTCAAACTGTAAACACTGAGGAGGCCCACTGGCATTTTGATTGCTGCCTAAGAGTTATCCGCCTGGACACTACCATGTATTCCAATAAGAAACCAAATTATAAAGCAATTTTTATACAGCAACTTTCAGACTGGGACAGATAGAAGAAAAAAAAGGTTCTCAACCCAACATGTGTTCATTAGCTTAAAAAAATACTATTTTAGCAAACATTACCAATGGAGAGCACGAATTCAACATTGTTGCAAAAATGACACCATTTAAATACACTGGGACCCAGACGTGAAAATCAATCACTAACATGGCTATGTGCACAAAAGAGTAAAAGAATGTTTCTTTAAAAAATATATATTATATTAATCAAGAACTTCTTTATCATATTAAATCGTTATTCTTAGAAAAGCTGAAGAAAGTTAATGGTGCTCTACACATTTTTATCTCCTAACTCATTTGATGGTTTCTGAATTGTATTTTTTCTCATTTACAGTTTTTTTCATATTTTGTTTGATAAGAATTCTGACCTTAAAAAGTTATAAAATTAGTTTGTTTTTTTTTCTTTGCTACTTATTAATCCAAAAGAATATAAGCATTTGAGTCCCAGAGAATGTCAAAATGCCTTGCTACCTAAAAGGATATTAAAATAAAAGAAATATCATCAAAGTCATGACATTGGAAATTTTGCAGCTTTTCACACAGGCATTAGAAATGCTTATTTCCTGAAGTTCCTTTGATTGTATCCTGGATTCAAGGACGTGCAATCTTACATATAGAACCATTATGGTAAAGCCAATGAAAACATTATACAACATTTTACTGAGAATGTCCACTCAATGGGTTCTTAATGGTCCTGTCCAGTTTACAGCAGTACTTCATTTAAAAAGGCTTTTTATCCTCTCAGCTGGGTGCAGCTGAATCCTTTTTGATGAAATGTATACTACAGTTCCGCTCCCGTAGTTACTTGCAGGAGGCTGTTTACGGTGTGGAGGAAGCGTGGTATTTCACAAAAGCGATTGCCGCCAGCTCCTTGCAGAACTCTTCCAACACGATCACGCCCTCCAGCAATGTGATGTGGTCAATCCTGGTAAAAGGAAAGCAAGCAATAAGTCAATGTGAGATACTAATATTTCATCAAGTTTGGGTGAATTTTTTTAGATTAAAAAAACAGGTAAAACACTGGCTTACATGGGGCCTTCAGGTTCCAAGCCAAGCAATCGCTTTCTGACTAACAGAAGCTTGGGAGTAAAGTCTGGAATACGCTGGATTCGGACCATCAGGTCTCCGACAACCTGCATCAGGGACAAAAGGAACTGTATTCCTGAAATCAACCTCACAGGGACTCTCAGAATTAAAAACAAAACAAAACAAACAAAAAACCTCAACTTCCTATTATTAAATGAAGAGCGTCACCCTTCACTATTCACATAACCATCTTTGGCAAAGGACTCACACCTGTTCCTTAAATATAGAAGTTACCATTTAAAAGAATGAATTTTTCTTTTTTTCTCCACATAGTAAAATAATGACTTCTTGACAGTATATAAATAGTGCTTCCCATTACGTAGCGCTAAGCACATACAATGGTAAGTAATGTTAATGGACATGTTTATCACAGGGTTTGTCAATCTTAGAGAATGTAACAAAACCAAGCACTCACCCTGACGATGACAGAGAAGAGGGATCTACAGCCAGAAGCAAGGTTCACATAAGGATCCAAAAGGTACTCATGTATGTGCGGATGAGGGAAGAGAGAAAGTCTAGATAACACGGAGGTGACTTGTAAATTTACATCATATGGCTATGGAGAGGTAAAAAACAAAAAGACATCTGACATTATTTATAACGTAGATACCTGAGCATTTCATTTACCATTTCAATTTGTCTTTTCAACAAAGGAAAATATTCCATCTTATGCCTACCTCCATGTGCTCTACTACAACGTAAACACTGATAACTAAGTTGGCTCTCACCATATTAGTCAAAGTGCATATTTCACAGTGCTAAAACTTAGGAGAAAAAAAAGCAGCATATATATAGACGTACAGAAGAAAATATATAACATAGTCACAATGTTTCTGTTTTACACAGGTTGTCCTAATTAATCAAAGTGTTCAAAAATTCACCAAAACCCATGAAGTGTCATATGTAACAATAACAGCAACATAGGACATATCGAATAGAAGACCAAAGATAGAAGGGGAGGTATTAAAGATCTTTTAAAATGCGGTAGCCTGGGGCACCTGGGTGGCTCAGAAGCTTAACTAAGGGTCTGCCTTCGGCTTGGGTTGTCATTACAGACAGGGTCCTAGGATCCAGCCCTACATCGGGCTCACTGCTCAGTGGGAAGCCTGCTTCTCCCTTTCCCACTTCCCCTGCTTGTGTTCCCTCTCTCGCTGCGTCTCTCTTTCTCTATCAAATAAATAAATAAAATCTTAATAAAATATATGGGAGTCTAGGGGCGCCTGGGTGGCTCAGTGGGTTGGGCCTCTGCCTTCGCCTCAGGTCATGATCTCAGGGTCCTGGGATGGAGCCCCGAGTCAGGCTCTCTGCTCAGCAGGAAGCCTGCTTCTCCCTCTCTCTGCCTGCCTCTCTGTCTACTTGCGATCTCTGTCAGTCAAATAAATAAATAAAATCTTTAAAAAAGTATATGGTAGTCTAATTTTAGAAAAGGTATTTTTCATCTCTTAGATTATTCAATTATTGCCAATTATCAAGAGCATGTACACAACAAAATAAAGTCAGATACATCACAGAACCTTCTCAGCAGCAGGAGAGTTTGGGGGATAGAAATGACTGCCACATGCCTCACAGCGAATGAAAAGGTTCAAAATGGTGATTACAGACAAGGATCATCTCATTTACTGCAAGAGCATTAATTATCCCAAAACACTTATACATCTGGGTACAATTCCTCCTATAATTTTTGTATGTCGTATCACAATTTCATTTGAATTCTAGTTTTTTTATTTTTAATCTGTTTACTCCACAGAGAAAGCAGCTTGGAGATGGTTTAGGGAAGACATCAAAGTCAAAGGAAGAGGCACACTGTACAAAAACAGCTGCTGTTACCATGCCTAGAACTTTCAACAGAAATCTCATTCCTTCCAGTTTTCTTCTGCGCAGCCAAAGGAAACTGAGTGGCTGAGACAAAATTGACTTCCGAGGGAGGGCTAGGGGTGAGTGAGGCACCTGTGCTGAGCCTGAATTTCAGAGAAATTCAGAAAAAAGGGATTTGACATGGATGAATGTTAACCACAGACTCTGCCTGCTTCACTCCTTTCACTGAGCAGCTGCTAAACCCTTGATATATATATATAGGGCGCCTGGGTGGCTCAGTCTCCCTTTGGCTCAGGTCATGATCCTGGGGTCCTGGGATCAAGCCCTATGTCGGGCTCCTTGCTCAGGGGGGAGCCTGCTTCTCTCTTTCTCTCTACCCCTCAGCTCTCTCTCTCTCTCTTGCTCTATCTCAAATAAATGCAAACAATCTTAAAAAAAAAAAAAAAAACCCACAGTTGATATGATGAACAGCAGTTAAGAAGTGAACATTTGGCATTCAGAAGACCACAAATGCTACGGCATGTGCCAGAAGCCAGCAAAGGTCCTGTTGCATGGGGAAACCACAAGTCCTATGTTACAAGCCCACCTGTAGTGGGTTTTTCATTTGTTTGTTTGTTTGTTTGTTTGTTTTTACCATGAGATTCATGAACATGGATTTTCTGAAAGAAGAAAAAGTATCCCTAAGTCACTCTTAATCACGGTCGAGCCTCAAGCAAGATGAATGAAAGGGGACACTATTCCTACGGAAGGGTAACTGGAAGGGCGTATTCTCCAGCCAGGTGACAACGTGCAACAGAACGGCCTCCAGGACTCATTTCAGAGCAAACAACGAAGTTGTATTTTAGGCACGAAGGAGACATTTTTTAAAATCTTTAAGAAGAATGCATTTGGGGGGCGCCTGGGTGGCTTAGTGGGTTAAGCCACTGCCTTCGGCTCAGGTCATGATCTCAGGGTCCTGGGATCGAGTCCCACATCGGGCTCTCTGCTCAGCGGGGAGCCTGCTTCCCTCTCTCTCTCTCTGCCTGCCTCTCCGACTACTTGTGATTTCTGTCAAATAAATAAATAAAATCTTTAAAAAAAAAAGAAGAATGCATTTGGTCCAGGATGTGAACAAAATCACTTAAAATGTAACTTTAGTACAGTTTTGTATGTAACTTGATTTCTGGTAGTCAGATTTTCAGGTCACTGAATTCTGTCATTTATAGGAACTTAAATAAGTCAACAGAATTTGGCTTTCAGCAAGGCTGTAATACGTTGCCACTTAAACTTTGTATTTTCCTTATAGGCTATTACTTTGGGTTTTTTTCATTTTATTTGAACAAGAATCTAAGTCCTTGGTTGTTTAAAAAGTTTAAGGCTAACTCAGATTATATTTTAATGTGAAAATGGAAACAAATCTCAGCTATACAGAAATCGTCCTATATCTGAAACAGTCTCTACTTTATAATGGTAATTAACTTTAAAATGAGTTGACTTTTTTCCTTTAATATGAATAACCCTTTCCTGGGTTAACAGTGAATGTTTATATCTATTATTTTGGATCTCTTTATTTTCTACTTTACAAACAGAATTCACCTGGAATGAAAGCTAACCAGATTTTTCTGACTTATCAAATGAACTTGGCCCACCTTTGAGTTCACACTAAATACAAGGCCTGAATTTTAGGACAATAAAATTTGCCTTATTCCTGCACTTTTTTACAAGTATTTTAAGTTGCTTTTTTCATTTAATTCTTATAAGCAAATCAAGTAGGAGGTTACAGCAAGTAATATCAGCTTCACCTTAATGAGAAGAAAATGTGACAGTGGCGCAGCTGCCCAAACCCCAGCAGAGAGAAGTGGGACCCGCCGCACTCCATTTTCCCTGGTGTTCTTTCCCTTCTGCTTAGGGATCTCAGCATTTTACTAGCTTTATAAAATCATCACAAATGATACTAAAGGTTCCTGTTATATGGTATTTTAGAAAATTTAACATTGTGACAACACAATAGTATTATGAACACTTGAATCACAATTTCTCAATTATACATACAGGAATCTAGCTACTTCACTAATTATCTGTAGTGAATGTTTAGTTCCAGGCTGGTTGCCCTGGCCCTATTTCTCTACCAGGAAAATACAAGCAAACATTATCCTCAACAAAACACATTTAGAAAAGAAAGAAAATGAAACTAAACCAAGCACGCTTAGCACACCAGGACTCCCGACTACCTCAGAGATCTGACTACATCACGTTCTTACCAAAAAAGGCTTAGAAAATCAAGGGTTTGAAGACCAAAGGTTTTGGGGCCTGTAGTGAACTAGCAGTAAGTCGTGTTAACTGCGACTAGGGATTCCTCACTGACAAAGCACGACCAGAAGCGTGTCCTGCCTGCAGGACAGGGTTACAGAAGATCGGCTGGGACAGCATGCGGGAATCAGCTCTGTGCTGTGACGTGCTAGCTGCTGACATAAAAAGAGCTTTAAAGCATTTCGGGATATTCTGAGCACTCCACAAACTAAAGGGAAAAATCCCTGAGATCCAAAGGACGCTTAGCAAACCAGCACAAAGAACAATGAACTGAAGAACCCCACCACTCAGGGGGCTTCCACAGCCACGATGTATAGGACGGATACGAATGCTACAGCCTAATGCCCACAAGAGCTGGATTTCACAACCAATGGACCAAAATGAGAAACACAGCACTTGCTATTAAGAGGTTAAAAGAAAAAAGGACTTACTCCATCTCTTTACTGATTACTACCAGAAACAGTACTGACTGAAGTCTAACCCCATGAAATACTTCTTAAATTATAATTTCTTTATTTGGCTTTCTGGGTATTGAAGACAGCCTGCTTAGGGAGTAAATTTCCTTTAGAACTCCCTATGCTCACATAAATATTTAACTAAAATGCTAAAAAAGAACAAGTACTTTAATATACAATTTTAAATTAATTCCGCATTGGTTAAGTCAATTTCTATGTGGAGACAAGTATTATGCCAGGTGGTTTTATTTCAAGTGTATCTCCCAGGCTGTGAAGCATTGCAAAGCTCTGTCCTCACTCTGTTCATCCGTCAAGGAGACAGGGCAGGAGGGAGGGTCTGTAATCCGTTCCATTCATTTCTCCTGACAGCCGGACACACACAGCAACACACCAGCTGATGGTGCTTTCGATCTACTTGGGAATAAGTAAATTTACCTTTTTCATTTCACCTCCCCCTTATGAAAATGAATATCATTCATAAGTTCTTTGTCTGAAGCAGATTCATCTAATATTGTTCTGTCATTTTAAGGAGACCAGAGCGCTCAGGTTTCCATTTGAAATGATATTTAAGGTCCTCTGACTTGAACTTTACAAGGTTGACTCAATTTGTATCTGTGCTGACTGTCCTAATAAAAGAAAAGGGTTTCTACATCATGACAGGAAAAGTCTTCTAATCACCTTTACCTCCAAAATGTGTGAAGGTTATTAAGACAATGTTCTAAAATGAGAAGTAAAATATAGGATTCTGTAACAGCTGTCAGGTTGAAAAAAATTTCGGACATAACCAATGTGTCAGAAATGCACCACTTGCCAGCAATCAAGCTTTATGAAAAAGTCATCTAGCGGAAAAACTAAGAAAACAAAACTATTTTATTAAAGAGCTAAACTAAGACTTGAGATGAACCCATGGTGAATGGTAGCAAAATAATGTGAAAATCAGTATTTTAAAGCTTATTACCTGATCAAGAATTCTTCCCATTCTGTCAAATAAAACTTTCAAGAAATGGCCTTCAAAGAAAGTAGCTTCTAAATTGCACTTTTCCAATGCCTTTGGAGACCCAGGCCACTCCCATCTTAAGCAGATAGCGCAGTAGTCCCGGAACTAGGGAAAAGCATTTGCATCGTTAAAGAACAAACCAGAACAAATGGAGATCAAACAGAAATGATTTCCTCTAACAGGCATATAAGAATGCACTGGTGGGGGGCGGGTGTGTGCCCGTGGAGCTGGGAGGGACACAGGGAACAGGCTAACGTGGGCCCCCGGAAGCTTATAAGCTCTAGTACCAACATACGCTGATGTAAAAATAGGCATGTGCTTTCCTTAAGAGGAATTTAACTCCCCTTATTAGTATCACAGTAAGCCCTAGCCACATTTTCAAATCTACTTGAAAACGTTACATGCACAGAGATGAAGACATGCACGTCGTTGGGAAGGCGGGCTTGGCTCTCCTCCAGCACAGGGCACAAAGCCATGCTGCGCGGCGCGCTCTGCCGACGGTTTGCTACCCTCGCAGTGAGCGGAGCACCACACTGAGAGTCGGCATGTGGAACCTTTACGGCACTTAACGGAGCAAATTTTATGTCTGTTGAACCTAATAAAATAATCAGGGCTGGTATTTTAGTGTGTGTTTTTTTTTTAATCTTTCTAATAATTCATTTTTATTATACTTTACCCAACTGTTGGTATGTTGACAGACTGGAATTAGTAAGAAACTAGTCCTTCACTATACAGTTTACCAAAGGGGTAAACAACATGGATTTTGATAAGCACAGGACCTCACATAATAAGAATAAATTTGAAAAGTCTTCCCCAATATTTAATTTACCTGAGTTTAAACAAATTTAGAGCAGTTTTCTGTGCCCTTTTCAGATTCCCCTTATTCAACAAAGCGACATTACTCTGACCTCTCTAGTTTGGAAATTACGTGAGATTAAATCACATACTCACCATGAAATACGAATTACTTCAACTCTTAAAAGAAAAACATACTTAAAACAATCAAAAAGCCAGCTTCTTTAGTATTTCGTGAGTTTTAAATGATTTGGCTTTCAGCAGACAGTTTTCTATTCTAAACCACACCCCAATATTCAATAAAGCATTTTCCCATTAACATGACTGAAATTCTTACCTAGAAAGCAGTAGTGTAAACATTTTTATATCCCTCTTGTTGATCTTCTAATATTTCTAAACAACCCATAATAACTGCACTTGCGGAAAATGGAAATGAAACTTTACAAAAAGAATAAATGCAGCTTAAAAATCAATCTTGAGATTGGTACCACTTGTCTTGCTTTCACTCTCTTGTCCCTGAAGGCACTAGCTACACAATAGCTCCGGTCACTCATGCAGTCATCTGGACTTGCATTCCTGCTACAGGCACATGCAAATTAATTGTATAGAACACTACACTGCAATCTCAAGGATTTAAATGAAAATTGAATGTGCGTTTTTCTGACTTGAGACATTTTTAAAATTGGGAATTCTGTAAAATGCTAGAGAGAGGAAAAGTAGACCTTGAGAAGGCCATGAAGGTAGGTTAATACTTCAGAGGACACCTTTCAGAGTCCTATCAGGGAGGTAGCAAGCTGAGGGGGGGGGGGGGGGGGGGGGGGGGGGGGGGGGGGCGGGGAGTGAGGGAGCACAGCACTTGTCCAAAACTGTTCAAGTGAGAAAAGATGTGGAGAAGGGGACAGGGCTATGCCTGGGGACTGGGATCAAGGGTGGGCGGTGGGCAGAATCATTGAGAAGTTATGTTTTGGATCAATACAGAAAAGGATGGGGGGCAAATATAATTTAAAGTTTAGAAAGAAAGGAAAGAAAGGGAAGAAGGATGGGGGGGAGGTGGGAACGGGAGAGGTGGGGAGGGAGACAAGGGAAAGAGGAGCAAGCATAAAGAAATTCTGAGACAAGAGACAGTCAGTAAAAGGCAAAGTAAGGTTACCTGCCTAAAGTTAAAGTAATAAGAGAGAGTTCAGGTCTTGCTAAAGGAAACCTTTGGAGAAATGACTGTGCACAATGGGACCAAGTGTGTATGTGCCCTCATTAGAGTTCATTTCCAAAAATTAACTACTTCACTTACCTGCCTGTGAGCATCTCGGAGGTAGGTGTCATACCCAGTGCCCTCGACATGGTAGGACGATTTTGCTTCATCGGGTACCAGACAGAGAAAACTTAGATAAGAAAAGCCATGGTCAATAACAGAAATACACAATTCAGTACTTAATTTTGAATCAGTTTTATAGATCGATTACTCTTTCATATCTCAAAGGTTTTATTTAATAATCACTCATTCCACTTGAAACAGAAGTAAGCCTAAAACGATCTTTTACATTCCAGCCCCGTGACAGACTGCCACGATAGCCGTCCATGTCAGGAAACTGGCTCTTAGGTAACTGAACACAAGATTTTTAGTCACCCTAATTTTGCATCTTGAGCCACATGCAATTTCTCTAAAGTCACCTGCCAGCACCAGGCACATCAGTGACAGCGCTGCGGAGGAAGAAAGAGAACATCGCCAGAGAAGGGGCACTTTAAAAAAAAAAAAAAAAAAAAAAAAAAAAAAAAAAAAAAAAA